>NW_003299084.1:1273990-1369987 GCF_000151645.1 Tuber melanosporum
GCTTTACTGTTATGTGTTCACCTGAAATTTAGATCAAGTGGGGCCCAAAATCTTGTGTGGTTTGGGATAATCGTTGTTATGCGCGGATACACTAAAGCGGGGTAATAAATTATCGAGTATCCTGGGTGGGCGGTTACCCGGCGATGGGCGGTTTCACGGTGAAATACGTTAATATGAGACATGTTTCGAGCACACTCCCACTTTTTGGCTTATAATAGGATCATAATTTGTTTCAATATTAGGAATTCCCCGTGAACGGGGGACGGGTTGGGTTGAATTAAGCTTTCTCGGAATAACAGACACCAGGGATATACTCCTGTCACAATACTAGTGCTCGGGTATGTTCTGTGAATTCACAGTTGTCTCCTCCTATGCGCCCACGCTCCCTACGATATCTGGTGGGCTTTTCGTCTCCGGTTTCCCGGCTATCTGTTGCGGGTGGGCAGTTGGAGTCTAGCTGAGTGCAGTTTTTAGGTTGTATGCCGGGCCGGGTGATAAACCGGTAGCGAGGTAGGTGCGAGAAACGAGGAGGGTTTAGAAACCACAGCGAGTTGGTAGAAGTGTTCGTGATCTGGGACCGTGAGGATGCGCAACCGGGGCTCGGGCGATGGGGAGGATAGTGGGATTTCGGGGCAGAGAGTTGTCAGCGATCTACCCATGAGAAAAACAGTGAATGACAAACTGTTGGAATAGTAGAGTGAAAAATTAAATTTAAACAAAAATGGAAATTAAAGGAAAGACAAGCTAATGCTAACCGCGCGATGTTGCTAATAACACAGAATATCTTAGAGTTGATGGAAGATAGTGAGTTGTGTCAAGTCGCGATGGCCATGGGAATGCTGTGGGTGGAGTCACTGTGATTTGTGGAGAGAGTTCTCCAGACCTATCTTTCCTTGTTGCCATAGGAGTACGGAAGTAAATGGGGAGATGCATGGAGGAAAAGAGATACAAGTGGTATTCGTGGAAGGATTAGGATGACTTTGTTATGTTTTATATATGCCCCTGTCTTTACTGTTGGTTTAGAGAGTGACGAACAAGGGAACAAAGTTTGTGACCATGTCTTTTTTATGCGCAATATCATTGGAAAATGGATCAGACCGGTTACTATTTCCCCGGTGCCCCCTAATCTATGTGAGAAATCAGTCAGATCCGCCTCTGTACATCAGCCATGTAAAAGCGGGATAACTTCATACCCCGACTCTGCGATTCTATGAAGTGGCCCGCCGAACGGTCAGCCGGCAACCGAGGATGTTATCTTTCCGCGCATAACTATGGGCAGCTCCCTCCCAGCACTTCCGACTCCACCAACCACCAATGGGTAGTCTTCAGAGCGCTCTGCTGACAGATAGGAGATATAAAAACCAGCAAATATAGACGTATAATAGAAGGGAATATGGGGTACACTGCCACTTGCCTCGACCAGGCGATGCTCATCTAACCACGAGCTCGGCCGCTGTTTGGTAAACGAAGTAGATCTCCGGATCAATAACCTGCACGAAAGGGTCGGACAGACCTCTCACTATCTACCGTGACCTACGGGGGAGATCACATTGGCCCTTGATTACCTTCTACCACCTAAATTCGAGTGCGAAATGAATTCCCCCGAGCGTGAGGTCTTGTAGCTGTTACGACCGTGTCCGAGGTTCGTCGGTTTCTGCTGCGGTGGTACGTGATTAAGAATCCTGGTATAGTCTAACATTCTATTAAGTCGCAAGGTCTAGCGAAGGTAATGTCAGTCAGTAAATATCTCCTGCCAGTCACCCCCATCATCCCCCCGGAGCTCAGGAACCCGTGAAAGCAAAAGGAGTCTGAAGCCAGCGGAGGGATTGAGGAGACTGGAAAAGTATTCCGTTCCCCGTGGAACAACCCAAAACCCCGCATCCCATTACCTACAACATGGGTAACATCAGTGAAACAACGTTGACTTCGCCATCCGCCACCCCCTCTCGGCAGGATCGCTAATGCCCGTGAGCCAAGTTCTTTTGTGGTATGGATGATCCGGGACAATGAATTTCAAAGTTGCGTCGGAACTGGAGATGGGTTAGGTAACAAAGGAGTGGGGGCTCGCTTCGTATAAGAGCCGCAGTCTCTTACGTAACACAAGAATACAAGTGGTAGGGTGACGGGCGTCTAAAATCAACCCTCCCCAGAGCGAATGTCAACAGCGAACACTCCGCAACAAAGTCTTTTTTTTTGGGAATAAACTCCACGGAACTACAGTACTCAGAATCAGCTCCTCTTCAATTCTATGGACTCTAACCTTTGATTGAGCCAGCATTGATCGAGAACGCTAAGACGTGCATTTCTGAGCCAGTATGATTATGACTAAGAAAGCCTCGGGGAAAAGAGGATAGTAGCCGAGGAGTTTATCGCAGCTTGATTATCATTGGCTTCCATAAATAGTTGCATCATTGCGCTCGAGAAAAAAAGTCTAGCACAAAATGCCCATATTCATCGATACCCACCACCACCTACGGGGGACCCCATTATGTTAGACTAACTCTATGCACTTCTGCGCCCAATATCCCACAGGGACTCGAATACCTTGGGGTGTCACAACGGGTGCGTTACAATTTTGGTGGCCCCTTCTAATGCTCAAAGAGCCGCTTTCTCCAAGCACCGTACCAGCAGCCTTCGCTCCTCCACACCAGCATCTTTGCGAGTACCCGTACACAATCGCTTTCTGCTTAGTATCAAAAGCTCAAGCGCACGCGAACAACTCATTGGCCTGCTCCATCAACCCCATCCACTATAAGCAAAAGTTCTTTGACACAAGCATGGCAAACAATCATGACGCGTTGGAGTCTCAAACAACAGTACATTGTTATCAGTGTTTGGATGCTCGATCCGTTAATATCGGCAAGTAGTGGACGTCCATCCCTACGGAATATTCAAGTGAAGGACGAAACCCCGAAATACAAGCACTCGTCCGAGGCAAGAAGTTCCCGAAAATACGAGCCGTGAGCCTGTATGGGAGCTCAGATACACACGGAACTTTTTTCGCCATGCGTTTTGCGAATCCCTGTTTCCGGATGTCTGGGGCTAGTGATTCCGCCCGAAGCCTGATGAACCCTCTGCCGCAGCCAAACTCATCATGGTACTCGTACTGTACTCGTACAATACTGTGAGCTCTTGTAATCCACCATCTCCGGGCCCGCCAATCTCCGTGACTAAGCCCTGTAGAATAGCTTGCGAGGTTGGGAGCAGCCTCGCACTCGCGGTCGAGGTTTGACAGATCCCGCGATTCCGCATTTAGTAGCCGCTATTCCTTCCCGAGTTACTGTTACGCGAGAGCGCAGATCGTGGATTCCAAGAGTTTTACGGTACCGTGCGATATAGAGATCATGACTGGACCCATGCTACTGGTACCCGTCGAGTTCCGGGAGACTAACTTAGTGAATAACAAGCACCAGCGCCTATAAATATGCCAAGACAATGAGTGACTGTCTATGATTGTGGTATAGAGCGTAAACAAGAGTAATTTTTACCTACTTCCTCGCCCCATGGTTTTACTTGATTGTGGAAGTCAATCCTATTGGGTCCGAATCTGGTTTCTGTGTATGGTGCTGATTTTGTGGGGCGTAAGGAGTACTAAGACATCGTTGGTCAAATCCTTATCACGTTCGCGACGTCGTATTGTTTAATGTCTAGTAGCCAAAAAACGACTTTCTCAATTGTCAAAATCATTTTCAATTCTGCACACTACCATACCATGCTCTACTTTTAAGTAGTCTTAAGTCGGGTCCGCGGGATAGAATTTCCATTGTTGTGCGCCTAGGTTAGAGCTTTTATGAAGGGACCGCTACTCGGCTCCCCGCTGGTTGGTTTAATTCTGTGCTATGATATTATGTGCTTTGTGGCAGTGACTTGATGGGATAGACTAGCGGGTGAACAAATTGCTGACGAACTTTGATTGGGGTTCTGGGCTACGGGTAGTCGAGGGAGGGACTGTAGAAACCCTTGAAAATTTACTGCCACCCCTGCCATTGCCCCGGGCGGAGGTGGCTATGGTACTACTGGTATGATACCTCGGCAACTCCTTAGCGAGGATAAGCGTACGATAGGCATAAGCACATAGCTAATATTAGCAATGGTCTGGAGTTTGCACACTTACGAATTTCTAGTTATTGCCGGGGGTTTCTTAATCCAGGTCTAGGAGGTTGACAGGGGTAGCAGTATATTATCAACAATTTTCAAGATAGGATGGCTGTTGCGGGGTTTATTTATCCCTTGCCATCAGCGCTACCCTCCTAGCGTTTATCATAGCCTGCAACGCTGAATTTCCCACTACGTGTTTCACTCTCATACAAACTTTCAACCTCAATTACCTTTCATTTTAGTATTGTACTTCCGAACAAGCAGCTACCACGATCTTGTCATTTTAAGTATTCTGTAGCCTTCCTTGCGTTGACATTCATTGCTTGAAGGGCTTATATCATTGCAGAATTGTATCTGGTTCTATGGACCGAGCGTTGAGAACGTTGCCCCACACCTTGGGCTACACCGATGGATTCACTTTTTGACTATAAAGTACTGTGCCGCTGTTCGCCGCCCGCCCAGTTTCCACATGCCGCCTGGGGAGACTGTGCTCGAGAACTTGCATCCTGGAATATTTCTGGGGTTGATTCCTAACTGTGGGGTTCCCAAAGACTTGGTTTTTTTTCCCCCCCTCCCCAAGGAACGAGTTAGGAGGCTTTTGGTTCATTTGGAGGTTACTTCTCGCAAGCAATTTAGTCTTGAGAGGCAGCACTTATGCCCGCCCTTTTCGTCCAAAATTCCCCATCACAGCACCACTGTCCCGAGGGCGTGAAGGAATGCACAACAATATCCCCCATTTAGTAAGAGTACGGTACTCACTCTTCAGACCATTCTTACAAGCTCCAACCACCCAATCCTTCTACCGTTAGCGACAGGGAATGTTGTAACCCCCATGCTGTGCAGGCCTGCAGAAATCTCCCGTGACTAAGGTCTCAATCTAAAACCCACCAATCGGAGACAACCCTGCTCCTCTCCATTGCGGAAAGCATACGGTATACCAAGGTAGGCTAAGAAGTTGTGAATACAGGTACTTGTACAGTACAGAAGTTATTTTAGGTTATTCGACCAAAATGTTCCATGTCTGTTCCGGGGAACGGGCCCCCACTCGAGTATATAAATCCCACCGCTGCTGGTGGAGGTGCCGTAGTCTGACTTTTCTCAAACCCCCCTGCCCCTGCTACTTGCATCGGGGTACCATACTCGAGTAGACGAAACCGGATTAGGAAGTTCGAGTGATGACCGGTGAGTGTTTTTTGGCGACGGCAGAAGGTGGGGACCACTTCCGAGAGGGGAACTGGCGGTTATTCGAGTACTCCAGGCAACACAACTAGGCGAAGGAGTGTGTTACCGGGCCCCAAATACCCCTGCACCCGAGTACTTCCAACTTCCAAGCACATGTATCAGGGAAGAAGTATCTGAAAATATCATTCTTCTAGTGTTACACAACCACCACACTAGCGAAAAACTGTGCCTGATTTTCAGATACCTTATGCCGGATGCTCCAGTACAAAATACCGGTACGGTATCGTACGGTATCCCAAGGGGACACCACCAAAAGAGCTTCCGCTGGCTCAAAACGGAAGGTACAAAGGGCCTTAAGTAGAGCCCCCTCCCCCCAGCACCCCCGAGCCTTAGGACGGCTTTCTTTCCTTGCGTTGGATAACAAGAGGGCGAATATTCGTTTGTCGGGTTGCTGGTGAGCGAATGTCGAATTTCAGAAAGAAGTTACCGAAATGGAAGGCCGTGTCGCTCGGTGATGCTTTCCACAACGGAGGAGGAGGAGGAGTGGAAAGCAAGTCCTCTTCAATAGAGTTATTGCCTCCAGGATCCCAAATCCGCCATGAACGGTCGAACTCCTTCTCACCAGTATGGAAGCCGGTTTGGTACACAGGTTGGCATACCGGTGTCTTGGCCTGTGCCGCTTCCGCCACAGTTGTTCTGTTCATAAACCTCGGTTTAACAATCTACGCTGCAACGAATCGGGAGTATAGGATGGAAGGAGGCGTTGGAACGTTGTATTCGGGCAGTTGTGACAAAAGCAGAAGGATAGGGATGTGGCTACACCTGGGGATAAATTTACTTTCCACAATTCTGTTGTCCGGGAGTAATTATACGCAGCAATGCCTCGCATCACCGACACGCAGCGAGATTGACGCAGCGCATGCCGGGAGACGATGGATGGACATTGGGGTTCCGAGCGTTAGGAATCTATTCAGGATTAAGCGGGAGAGGACATTACTGTGGATTGCGATTGGAGTTACAAGTATTCCACTGCATCTTCTGTATGTTTATATTACCATGCTCGCCTGAGTCCCAGGAGGAAGGTTAACTGGAGTATTGCAGGTACAATTCCGCAGTGTATAATTCGATAGGGGCGAACGATTTTGTAGTAACTATGGTGACCAACGACTACTTTGAATCGGGAACCTACTCGAACATGACCGAGGCATTGTTCGGCTTCTACCGGGGCGCTTACAACATCACAAGCTGGACAGAAAAATGGGGTCCCGAAGTCCAGCTCTTCAACAGTGTGCTTGAGGGGTACAATACCAATGCCCAGGGCTACGAAATCTTGACCCCTGGTGACTGCGCAAAACTCTACAACACCGACTTCATATCTAACCATAGAAACCTATTCTTGATCACCAAACATAGCTCCAATTCCACGCACAAAAACACCCTCTTAAATATGATAAATGTCAAAGCCGATGGGGTCTCGCCAAACGCTTGGATATGCGATTGCCACAGGGCACCTCCGGGAAGGAATTACTATAGGGTTGGTCACACTTGCAACCCCGGCGACCTAGTCTCCAGTGTGACAAACGGGGCTCCGTGGCGGGTGCAGCTCACAACAGGGAGCGTGGTAGAGATAGGTGGATGCAAGAGCGAGAGGACACCCAAGCCAGAAAGGTGCAAGGTGCAGTTCTCGCTGGGGCTCATGGTCATTGTTATTTTCTGCAATCTTGTTAAGGCCTGCAGTATGATTATGGCGGTTGTCAGATCTCGAGAGCCCACTCTGGTTACGTTGGGTGATGCTGTGGACTCTTTTTTGAGAATACCGGACTCGTCGACGAGGGATATGCTTTGCCAATCGGCGGTTCATCAAAAGAGAGTGGAGGCGTGGGTGGAGAACAGGGCCGAGGCAGTGGAAGAAGAAGGGCGTACAGAGGTGGTGGACTAGCGTTAGTAAAACGAGGTGGATAACTTGTAATTTTTTCTGTTCCACAACTATCATTGTCGCGGGGGTGTTTCTTCGAATGGGGATCGTCAATGACGGGTCGTATTGGAGCACCGACATTAAATCAATGTATGTTACCCCCCCACTTTCTTTCACTCCCTTCGAGAAAAATATTAATTAAAAGGCAATAAAGGTGGGCAAAAGGATTTGGGAAGGTTAGCAATGGCTCCCTAGTCACCTTCGGCTTTGGAAACATAACTCAGGCAGTCCTCCTAGCTAATCTTCCACAAACCGTCCTATCATTCCTCTACCTCACCTACAACTCCCTCTTCACCTGCATGCTCTCGGGCCACGAATGGTCCCTCTTCGGTCACCACCACCGTACCCTCCGCGTCACATCCCCACGCCCTGGCCAACGCTCCACATACTGGCTTCAAATACCTTACACCTACGCCATTCCTCTAATGACCCTGAGCGGTGTCCTCCACTGGCTAATCTCGCAATCGATATTCCTCGCGAGGGTAGACATGTGGGACCCGCTTGGGCGGGGTATTGTAAAAAAGGTTACTACCGTGGGGTACTCCTGCATTGCCATTATTTTTGTCCTCACGCTGGGGGTTCTCGCCCTGTTGACTGCCTCGGGGATGGGGTATAGGCGATTTGCCGCCGAGATTACTACTGTTGGGAGTTGCTCCGCCGCGATTTCCGCGGCGTGTCATGCTTTGGAGGACCGGGAGGGCATTATCGGGAGGAAGGTACGCTGGGGGGATGTGGGGATTGTGTCAAATCTGGGGGTGAGGCATTTGGCGTTTTCGAGTGACGGGGTTGAGATGCCGGCGGTGGGAGAGGTTTATGCTGGAACGGGGAAAGGGGGGAATGATCGCCCATGACTATGTCCTCGTGGGTAGTTCCTTTGTTTTATCTTATCATAGGGAAAAATGGAGTTTGGAATGCTGGGACCATGTGTATCTAGCTTGATATTTGACGAATTGTACTATGCATATCTCCGGTGAACGTTATAAAATGGGTGTGAGAGAGTGCTTGTAGATTCATGGTAGGATATACAAGAAAGATGAGGGAATCATGAATGCTGTCATGGGCTTTCATTAACACCATTAACTATACTCCTGGCGCTGCTATGGTCCTCCTGAACGGGAACGCTACATAGAATACTGTTGAAAGGCTATAGACGAACTCATGAGGAGCAGATTTGCGGAAGTCTGCTGGATCATTTAGTAGTAAAATGTATTTCTCTAAATCTCAAGTGATTCACTGAGAAGATCCTACAGACATGGCTTTCCTTTGTTATCCCCGAAGTATGCGGAGGAATGGGGACATGTGCGCAGAGGCGGGGACGGACACGGTGACCCATGGAAGGATCAGGATGCTCCGATTATGTCTCATTTATACACCCATCATTACCGTTAGTTCAATTGACGAAGAAGTGCGAGAAAACGAAGTTTTTTTATCATACCTATCTTTATTAGCGCACTAGTTCCAAGAACAATCCTCTTACTCCGCTGTCCACAGTTGCACCGTCACGCTTAATAATTATGATAAGTGCTACACTTAACTTAGCACCGAGAGTGTTACCCATAGTGGATAACTGCTCACTCCTTACGGCAGGATACTACCACTCAATACTCTTCAAATATTCTCTCCAGGGGCACGCTACCAAAATTCCATCACACCCGGGGTTCTTCTAACAGCCACTGAGCTCCTACTCAAGCACTAGATCTCACGCGGTGCAAATCGGTAGAGGTTCTTTAGTCTCGAGCGCAAGATCCGCTAAATGGCCTAATAGAAGACGTATTACGTCTTGGTTTAAAGTGAAAACGTTGAGAATGGGGGCGCTGTCTGGGAACTGAACTCAATGACTCGGGTGGCTACTGTGGGATACATATTCGAAGGACCAATACCATATGGACCACTTAGAAAGTGAAAAACAAAGAAAGAAGGAATACGAACAAAGAGGGCCCTCCTAGAGTGGGAAGTTCTTTTTAAACAACAAGGTTTACGGCAGCGATTTAGACAACGTTGACTTAACTTGAATGGCAGGGCAAAGATGTAAAGATGAATTTCAATATCCTAACCGGAGAAAAATTCTCACGAAGAAAACGATAGGGAATAAAAAACGGGAAAGACTGATATGACCCAAATGCGCGTAACAGAGGAAAGAGAGACAGATTGGATTGGATGAACGAAAACAATTAGCAAAGGGAAAACAAGCTGCCTTTTATCCTTCCCTAGATCATACTGATCTGCTTCCACATACTTCCAGCGTATGCCGTGTTCTCCATCACATTCAGTTTCACTATTGCCCATTGTGCCACTACGGCCGAGGATAAGTGAATTCGACCGAGGGTATGCTCTGGCCGAGGACATTCGGTATTTCCATATGATAGGGGTAACGCCCTAACATGGAGTCATCGCAGGTATCGTCGCAGATGTTGTCGCATATGGTGTTTGATGTTTAGGACAAACCGGTAGTCAAACATTGAGGCGTCGGAGTAGTTGATATGCCAAGAGGGTTAGGGTTGTGAAGTCGTTACCATGGGGGAAATGTGCGGTGAGCAGCCAAGAAACACTTCCGTCCAACAGTTCTGGAATCCCCTGTGCCAGGATAAAGCCCTTTTTAAATTCTCCGGAGCTGGATGCAATGAAATGATTCAGTCATGGGATAACCGATGGCTGCGTAGGTACAAGCCTTTGCAGGGATTGCCCGAATCTGGGTTCGAGGGCATGGACTCACTCTTGAAAAATATTCCAGTATCATACTATCCCCTTGAAACTGCAAGTACTCTATCAAAAAGGAAGGGGAAAGTGATACGGTATATTCCACCCAGGTTACTTTGAAGTGTTCTATACGGTAGCCACAGGCAACCGACATCGATTGGTGGTAGGTTTCACTTAAATAATCAGCCACGGTCAGTAAATTAGTTGTTGGTCGCCGGGGGTGAGGAAGAGAAGCTTGATTGTCTACTGTAGGCACAGGAGTGGGTTCATATCCTCAAGCCTAGGAAAGGTAGAGGATCGGGAGAGAAAAGCCGAAAGAAAGTCATGCCCGGAATCATGTATAGGGGGCTCAGGAAGAAAGGGTAGAAAGACGGAATAAAGATGACAGATGATAGGAAAAGGGGAGCAACATGGATGAATAGGGTAGGGTTGTGAAGTTATTATATGACATGGATGGTGAGGGGGTGGGGAGTCAAGTGTATCATAATAACGGCGACATGAGCATGGTATCATAGTGAAGAAAATCCTAGTGGTCGAGAGGCCAATTATTCATTAAGCGGGGATATCGGTAGGGAAACTGGTGGTGAAACTGGGCTACAGGAGGTCTGTACGGCGGATAAACACTAATAATTCAGAGCGATCGGCGAGTGACGTCCTATGATTGTAGTACGGTACTTTTGAGTATGATAGCAAGTATGATAAAAGGAATGAGGCCTCATTCACAATCTCTGCATATATCACAACCCTACCAATTGTTATTTAGTGACAAAAACCCATGGGAGCGTTATCCCTGGCACTGCAGAACCGACTTGATAGTATCATATCTTCCCCGGTGAAAACTTCAAGTCAAACTTCTCGTATCATACTGTGGGTGAGAAACTTAGCTTTGTAGGTTTTCGGGTGTGGATACCTGTAGTTGTGTTGTACTTAGCACTCTTGGGGTTTTGTTTGAGTGGCTGGTGTGGGTGGTGTTGTGAAAGCAATTTTCTCACCGGTGTATTTAAGGGGCCACTTTCCCCATCTCTTGTCTCTTGAGACTTGAGATCCGAACGAACACGAGCACGAATATGAGGAACACGGCGACAAGTTCCTTGACTTTAAGAGACACGATAGTCACATACCAATTTTGGGCGATAATTGATTTTTCTCCCGTCTGTTTGTTTTTTTGTATTATTTTACTTGGCGACCCTCAGTTCTCATTTAGATTGTACTGCTTTCTCGCTTGGATCGGATATCGCCATTTCGGTACTAGCGACTGTTATCTCTGTCAAAGGCTCCAATTTTGTTAGCTTACAGTTTGTCTGACATTGGCAGCTGAGAGTGGACTTTTCGTTTGCTGACAAGGACCCTGCTACCCCTCGCACGGACACCGATAGTACCACCAGCGCAATGAAATACGGTACCGGTATGTCTTGCGTAGCGAAAACTTTTGCCCAGCGACTGTGCTGTGTTTTCCAACTCGCGACTCCAGCTATCCAAGGAGAGATACCGTACGTGGGAGTCGGGCCTTGACCGTGGCCCCCCCAAACTCTGGATAACCACAATGATCATGAGGACAGCATTCAGTACAAATTGCCAATAGGACCAGGCCTGGACCATTAATTACCGACACGCCATGGAGAGTTGGAGACTAGGGCTTGGCTGGTGGGGCAGGGCACTGGCAGGGTGCGCCGTGACCCGCGCTGACCTGGGGGGGCGGGTGTTTCGGTGTAATTGCAACGCAATCCGCTTCCCGAAAACAGGTTCGGATCAGGAGGGCGAGGGGTGTGCGGGTGGGGGGTATTGGGGTGGGTTGGGGATCGGGGGTTCCAGAGTCCTGTCTGTATCATACTCGATTTGGTAGGTTAATGAGGGTTTATGATGGCAAAGGTGGATTCCAAAGAAACCCATAATTGAATGCGGTTTTTTTTTTTACCCACTGGTACTGCTTCCGAATTTGAGATCAATTGCCCTAACGTGGCCGATGTTTAGAGATCCTTTCAATTTTTGAAGCTCGAAAGGATCTGGATATTTTACTCAGTGTATTTTCGTTTTCGGATTAGAACGTAGAGGTATACGGTAGTGGGTGTGTGAAGACTTAGGATAGAGGGAGGGTTTGTCAACCACCCCAGTCACCGTGGATGATCAAGCCACTCAATACACTAAAAAAAACCGATCCTAGATGGCCAGAACTTGCCAATCTATAAAGTATGCAGACCGCCGGCATTGGCTATAATCTATCATTACACGGAGAAAGAGTTCGGTTTTCTGTAGTAGAATAAATTCACTAACAGTTCAATCTGTGGCTTGTGCGCAATCGACCTCCCGGAGGATATCTCACCATGGCCGCCCCATCAACTCTTTATAAGAGCTTCCCCTTGGGTGCACGTACAGTAAAGTCATAAAAACAAATGCTCCTGCCGAATAGATAGATACCGGTACATTAACGGCTTCCAAGTTTTTTAATTGGCACTTGGCACTCGATTGGCGGTATCCACGTAAGGGGGGGTTGCTATGATAAGATTTTACGGAGGTCCAGCACCTAAGTTTTGCATATTTTACTAGCGACGGGCACTCGGCCAGTAGGGGTAAAAAGTATGGAATTGAGTATAACGACTGCCCAATTTGGTACCGTCACTACCCAATTCACCCCTAACCGAGTGCTATCGCAACACTCCTCGCTTGTAATAAAATATATACAAAACGTAACATAGGTGCTCGACCTCCTTAAAGCACGGGCGGTACAGTACTCCAATGCGATCCGTCAGCAGCCTCTACTGCCCCAAACAATAAGATATCGGGCTTGGTACTTGTACTCGTACAGTCCCACACACGAATTTCATAGGTATGCGGATACCTTACTGCGACGGAGGAACAGTACGAGGACTCGAGTATAGCGCCTAAGTTGAAGTATGTTACACTAGCTGTGAGTGTTGTGTGAGCCTCAAGTGTAACGTACCAAACTTAGGCGCTGTACTAGTACTAGTACCTCCGTAAAGCCGACCAGAAGCGCAGAACCAAATCCTCCAGTAGGATACCGTACCCGGATAGTCCAATAAAGGAAGTGTCAAACGGGCCGACAGGGCGTAGTGTCTGTTGTGGAGCGTTTGGGCTAAAGCTTCTTTGGGTGAATTGGCCTCTGCTTGGCGCTAGGCCATCATAGGTGGCTTTGTATACGAGTAATATCTTACTACCGGCACTACAGGATAACTATTTCCTGCGAGAGTGGTCAATATCGGTACCCGGGGCGGGGGGGGGGTGGTCAGTACTTGTAGGCTTTTGCGTTTATCTTGGGGCTCCGATCGCCTGGAATCCTGTCCTTGCCATCCTGCTCGTGCCAGGGGTTGTGGGTAAGACTGTAGAACTTCTCTGGTCGGCTGTAACGTCTTCCGGTTCACTCAATTACCGGCAGAAAAGTTTGCTCCAGCCGCCGCGCCAAAAGTTCTACAGACTTTTTTCCTTCGCCAAAATTTAACGTATCGTGATTGGGCTATCCATCTGCATAATTCGCGTTGCACACATTAAATTTCGACCAACCATAGGTTACCTGACTTCTATGATACAGATTTATGCGCACACCCCAAGTACTGTAACTTACTAGAGTACAGGAGTACTTGCATCCTAGAATATTTCTGGCGTTTCCCCCTCACCACCTGGCTCTCAAGGAGTAGGTTTTTGATTGTTGGCTAAAGAGTAAGTTGGGAAGTTACTTCTTGCGAGTGATTTAGTTTCGAGATGCTGGCGTATCCCCATCCCTTTTATCTAAAATTCCTCGCCGAGGGTACAAGTACAATTCGCTATCTCCGTCAGGTGGCTAATCTCAGGATTCAGTGACAAAAGTGCCCAGCATAACAAGGATTAGTGCTCTCCTGGCACGGTGCAGCGTGAGTGCTTGTAAATGCGGAACGGTACTTGGGCACTATTGTCACCAAGGCATGAAGGAATAAAGTGCTGGCATCAGGGCAGTCCATCCGTGCTATGGACTCCGTAGGACAAGGATACAGTATATGCTACGAATCCTAGTCCGTCTACTCTCAGCCCCATTCCATCGCAAAACGACGGGGAAGACGACTAAATTTAGAGGTTGATATGTATCTTGGAAGGTGGGCCACATAGAGCCACCTGGGAATCATGCGGTGGAAGATAGCTGGGGGAAGTGTGGGACTTGCCGCAACACAACGAGGCTTGTTCGCGTCCACCGGCAAGCATAATTGCACCTTGGCTAGCATCCTATCACGAGATTTATGCGTGCAAAGAAACCTCTATCTTAGTATGATTCGTGTTGTAGACGAGGGTACTTTACACAACTTAACTCTTGATTTTATGTCAGTTGGCATCCGCTGATAGGTACCCCTTAAATAGCCGAAATGATGGAGAACCACCAAAATAATGGCTAGAAAGTTCCGAGTCAGGGGCGGTACGCACATCATGATCCACATAACTCTGCTGGTACCGGTAGCGATAAACTCTGCCCTCTCCCCTTCTAATTCGCCAAAATATACGGGTTCCCATAGACCCTCGTATTCCTCTGCAGATCTCGCCATCAGACCCCCACCGATTTCTACGGTCCATGTGATGGCGCTTTTATCTTTTATGTGTTCTTTTCACCGGATTCTATGATTGGTATCCCTATCCTCTGCCCGACAAGGGGATGCGGGTGCAATATGCATTTTGGCTACGTATCATACCGTAATATCTCGCGAAATCGACTAGCTCCGGCCTTCACAATCTCCGTGACTGGGCCTTGTACTGGTACCAAGTACCTGTACTACCGGTAGTACTCGAATACCGGTGCAGGCTATGAGGATAAGCACAGCCTCGCACTGGTACTGGACTACCGGTATTCGAGTCGCAAGATTTGACAGATCCCGCCATACCGCATTCAACGGTAGTAGCCGCTATTCCTTCCGGAGCTAGCGCTTTGTCAAAAAGGAGATAGTGGGTTGCACGAGATTTTACGGTACTGTACCTGTATTCCAAGGCTGACACCATTGAAAGTGCCAATCCTGGCTCATAATAGGTGCTTAAATAACCTTGACTGGAACCTCACCCCTGAGAGCCTCTCCTGATCATTAGAGAGGCTTTCTTTCCTTTCACCAGGGCAGAAACGGGAGAGTATTTGTTTGTCGAGTTGCGGGTGAGAGAATGTCGAATTTCAGAAAGAGCTTAGCGAGATGGCAGGCTATATCGCTAGGTGACAATTACCCCAGCAGAGGAGGAGGAAGCAGATCCTCTTCAACAGAATTATTAACTCTAGGACCCGAAATCACTCGAGAATGGTCGAACTCCGTCTCGTCAGTATGGAAGCCGGTTTGGTACACGGGTTGGCACACCGGTGTCTTGGCCTGTGCCACCTCCGTTGTGGTGGTTCTGTTTATAAACATCGGGTTAACGATCTATGCTGCGACAAATCCAAAGTACGAGATGAAAGGAGGCGTTGGGACGTTGTATTTGGGTAGTTGTGACGAGAGCAGGACGATTGGGATGTGGCTGCACCTGGGGATAAATTTTCTTTCCACACTTCTGTTGTCAGGGAGCAATTATACTCAGCAATGCCTCGCAGCACCCACACGCAGCGAGATTGACGCAGCGCATGCGAGGAGACGATGGATGGATATTGGCGTCCCAAGTGTTAGGAATCTATTCAGGATTAAGCGGGAGAGGACATTACTGTGGATTGCGATTGGGGTTACGAGTATTCCTCTGCACTTGCTGTATGTTTATGTTATCACGCCCACCCGAGCCATAAGACGAAGGTTGACCCGGAAATCGCAGGTACAATTCTGCAGTTTATAATTCGATAGCGGCGAACAATTTCGAAGTAACTCTGGTGACCAACGACTACTTTGAGCCGGGAGCCTACTCGAACATGGCCGAGGCATTATTCGGCTTCCACCAAGAGTACTACAGCAACATCACAGACTGGATGGAATCGGAGGGTCAAAATATTCAGTTGCTCAACAGTGTGCTTGAGGGGTACAATGCCAGCGCCCAGGATTACGAAGACTTGACACCTCAGGACTGCACAAAACTCTATAACACCGATTTTATGTCCAACCACAGAAACCTATTCCTGATCGCTAAGCATAGTTCCAATGCCACACACAACAACACCATCGTGAATATGTTCGAGGTCAAAGCCAATGGGATCTCACCGAGCAGTTGGATGTGCGATTATGATTGGGGAGATGCGGGCAGATCTTACTATCGGATTGATCGCACGTGCGACTCCAGCGACTTAGTCTCCAATGTGACGAGCGGGGTTCCATGGCAGGTGCAGCTCAAAACAGGGGTCGTGGTAGAGATAAACGGATGCAAGAGCGAGAGGACACCCAAGCCGGAAAAGTGCAAGCTGCAGTTCTCCCTAGGGATTATGATCGTCGTTATCTTCTGTAACTTGGTTAAAGCTTGCAGTATGATCATGGCCGTTGTTAGGTCTCGGGAACCCACTCTGGTTACATTGGGTGATGCTGTGGATTCCTTTTTGAGAATCCCGGACCCGACAACAACGGGGACGTGCTTTGCCGATCGACAGTTCGCTAAGAGGGAGTGGAGGCATGGGTGGAGGACAGGGCCAAGGCAGTGGAAGCAAATAGAAGGGCGGAGGTGGTGGACTAGTGTTAGTAAGACGAGGTGGGTAACTTGTAATTTTTTCTGCTCGGTAGCCATCATTGTCGCGGGGGCGTTACTTGGAATTGGGATCGCCAATGATGGGAAATACTGGAGTACCGACATTAAGTCAATGTGGGTCGTCTCTCTTCTCGTAACACTCCCTTCGAGAAAAACATTAACAAGAAGCGAAAAAAAAAGGTGGACAAGAGGCTTTGGCAAAGTAAACAGTGGCTCCCTTCTCGGCTTTGAATTCAAAAACATAACCCAGGCAATTCTCCTAGCCAATCTTCCACAAACCATCCTATCATTCCTCTACCTCACCTACAACTCCCTCTTCACCTGCATGCTCTCGGGTCATGAATGGTCCCTCTTCAGCCACCACCACCGCACCCTCCGCGTCACATCCCCGCGGCCAGGCCAACGCTCCACATACTGGCTTCAAATACCCTACACCTACGCCATTCCTCTAATGACCCTGAGCGGCCTCCTCCACTGGCTAACCTCGCAGTCAATATTTCTTGCGAGGATCGAGATATGGGATCCGCTCGGAGATGGAATTTTAGAAACGATAAACACCGTGGGGTACTCCTGCATCGCCATAATTTTCGTCCTCACGCTGGGGATTCTTGCCCTGATAGTAGCCGCCGGGATGGGCCATAGGCGATTTGCTGCGGAGATTACTACTGTTGGGAGTTGTTCCGCCGCGATCTCGGCTGCTTGCCATGCCTGGGAGGACTCGGATGTGATTATAGGGAAGAAGCTGCGCTGGGGAGATGTGGGACTTGCACAAAATTTTGGGGTTAGGCATTTAACGTTTTCGAGTGAGAAGGGGGTTGGGAAGCCAATTTTTGGAGCGGTTTATGCTGGAATGGGGGGAGAGGGGAGTGGTCGTTTATGACTGTGTTTCCGGGTAAGGCTGTATGATATTTCTTTCATCTTACCATCGGGAGGCATCAGGTTCAGAAACCTGCTTTGTATAGATTTAGTTTGAGATATTTGATGAGTGCGGAGGCTTGTATTGTATATTTCCCTAGTGAAGGATATGGACTTGGAGTGAACAAGTATTTGTATATTTATGGCGCTGGAACGCAAGAGAAATAGTACAGAGTTGTATATGCCGTCATGAAATCTCACTAACACCGTTCGCTAGCATCTGTTGTAATTCTTGTTTGAAGTTGTACTTGCTTGATTGAAGCTCCACCGGAGGGCCATCGGGCCCTATTTATCCTATAGGAGCGCGCGCTACAATCATACAAGACATGTACTTCGCGCAAGAGAAAAAAGAAAATCACCGACAACGATACTACAAAACGTATCGGTAGAGAGAAAGGAAACACGAGCGAGGAAACCAAACAAATACTACGATAGAGTTCCCGAGGAAACTACTGTAGTAAACCCTGTGATGAGCTCGTCTAATGATAAACTCGTAACAGAAATTCTGTCGTGGTCAATGACATGACCGATGCATATTCGGAAGTCATATAACAACAGCAAATTTACTCTGTGCCATGGGTCTATCGAATAAGAATGCCACCCATAGCACCACAATTGACTCACCATATTCACTACCGGTGGTGGCCAGGTTCCTCACTCCTAGCGGCTAACTACTGCTCGATACCCCTAAAGAATTCTCTCCAGTACCACGTTTCTGAGATTCCATTGCCCGCTCTGGGCTCTTTCGGTAGCCATGTGGGCTCCTACTCAACCACTATGTCTCGTGCTCTCCGGATTGGCATGGGGTTGTTAGCCTCGGGTGCAGGATCCGCTGAACGACTTTGTAGAATGAGTATTTTGTCTTGGTTTGAAATGTGAACGTCGGGGAATCCGGGCGACTCAATTCAAGGTCTCGGGTGGTTTCCGTGGGATAACAACGAAAGGGTAATATACGATGGGATCAGTTAGAAAATGAAAGGGGAAAAAAAAGAAGACGAAAACGGATAAAGAAAAGGCTCGTGGAGTGATCAGTTCTGGGGTTTTCCTGGGACCTGGACTAGCACTTTGTAAAGTCTTTCCGGAGCGGGATGTATAAAAATAATTTAGTTATGGGATAACTGATGGCACAAGGCTTTTCGGTGGCTATGTTACCGTAATAAGCGCTCGGGGAACTGTGACTCACTTTCCAGGCTTTTGAAAACTGCAGGTACTCTATTGGAAGAAATGGAATGTGATATAGTGTATACCGCCTCGGTTTCTTTGAAGTGTTGTATACGGCAGTAGAAGCTAGCCAATGGCAATTATTATCAAGTTCTCACTACAGGTATCGGCCACGATCTGTAGCTGTTGGTCGCCGGGGGGAGAGGAAGAGAAGGCTAATTGTCTACTGCCGGTATAGAAGGGGTTACTATCCCCAAGCCCGAAAAACGTAGAGGCACGGGGGAGGGGGGGGAAGACAGTTGAGCTCGGAGTTGTGTGGGAGAATCTCGGGGAGAAGGAAACTGGGAGTGATGAGAAAAGAGGAATACCTGGTTGATATAGGTTTGGTTTGTGGAATCACGACATGGATAGAGAAGGGGTGGGAAAAACCAAGTGTAGTCTAACTTAACAACGGAAGTACTCTACAGGCACTAGAGTACCGTATAATCTCAAATAATCGAACCCTGTGCTTATGCAGTCGAGAATTCCCCGCTTTGGAAAACGAGGGGAAAACACGGCAAAAAAAAAGGACTGCTCAGGCCCCCAAGGAGACAAAAAAAACAAAGAAACATGGGACATTACCAGCTCCAACGAAGTAGCACACGATTCGATTATTTGAGATCATACGGTAGTAGGGAAACTGGTGGTGAAACAGGAATAGTCTGTGCGGCGAATAAACGTTAAATCCGGAGTGATCGGCTCATGACGTCCTATGATTGTCGCACCTTCAGTAGCAAGTCTGATAAAAGGAATGATGTTTCATTCACAACCCCTGCATATATACCATAAGTTAACCCTACGAGTTGTTATTTAGTGACAAAGGCACATACTATAGAAGAGCTATTCCCGACACCTCGGAGCGAACTTGCTACCCGACCGAGTTGCTATCTATTTTCTGGTACTGCCTCTTCAGATTCCGAACACTCGCGCACTTAAATACTGTACTAGCAACTTTAGCCATGTCAAAAGCTCCAATTTTGGGAGTGTACTGTTCGGCGTTGAAAACAGAGAGTTGGC
Source organism: Tuber melanosporum (assembly GCF_000151645.1). Lineage (NCBI taxonomy): Eukaryota > Fungi > Ascomycota > Pezizomycetes > Pezizales > Tuberaceae > Tuber > Tuber melanosporum. The sequence continues at coordinate 1,293,684 of NW_003299084.1, forward strand.
GGTGTTTTCGATGGCTAGGCTAGGGCCGTGCCACCCCCCCAAAGACACCAATCGCACCATCAACGCATGAAACATGGCTCGCATCGCGAACACTTTTGCCCAGTAGCTGAGCCGTATTTCCAAACTTTCGACTCCCCCTCTTTAAGTAGGAATGCTTGGGTGTTGAACCTTGATCTTGGGCCACACAAACACTATATTCCATAACGATCATGAGAGAGCATCTAGTACTAAGTGCCACCAGGTCTGAGGCCTGGATTGTCAGCTACTGATACTACAAGTGCATGGAGATATGGAGACTAGGTCTTGGTTAGTAGGGTTGGGCAGGGGTGCGCTGGTGATACATAATGATTTGGCAGCTGGTGGCTCAGTGGGATGGCTACTCGATACGTATCCCGCGGCGAGTTCGGATCAAGCTTGAAGGGATCAAGAAAGTCGGGTGGATGTGAGATCTCTTTATATCATAAAAACGGGATAGATGAAGGGATAGTAAAAACTCGAATAATTGGAGAGTGTCATGTCCTCCGAAATTCCCTTCTCTAGCAAAAAAGAAAATAGCCCCCCTCCCCCCTTCCCCGACAATGAAAAAAGAGGGACTTCTTGGCCTTTCCGAGAGGGGAGAGCCCAGCGAGATAGCACATCTGGTTATTTGAGTTTTCACAATCGCCCTTGATATTGTAAGGCTCAAAATCTGGTTTGTGGATTTTGAAGCCCCATTAGTTAGTTTTCAGTTTGACTTAGAGAGGGATGTAGTTTGATTGGGGGTTTGATGGACTTGGAGTAATGGTGATAGGGTATGTTTGAAGGAGGAAGGGAAATGTTTTCTTTCTGTATGATATGTAGGGAGATTTTCTCCACCTGTCTTCAGAAACTTGTCAATAGCAATCGAAACGAACGAACATCTAACACGACGAAATACGAATCAAAACGAACAAGTCTTAGTGTGCGAGTGAAGTACACCCAGTGATAAGAATTTTCCTTAAGAGTGCAAGGACCAATTGATACGAATCTCGCGAATTGATTTTCTTTTCTTTTCTTAGTTTCTCTTTCCCTTTTAACCTACCAATTTCCGGGCCTGAATTTTTTTCTCCCAATACGGGTATGGCAAGCCATCACGAAGCATTCTCGCTCTGCAGTCACAACTCACAGGCTGCCCTGCACTGCTCTCAGTACTGCACAGCACTTAGCTAGCGAGTCCATATGGAAGGCAAGCTAGGCGATGACTGGATCCATCGTGCTACAGTCCGGTACAGTACCCTGGTAGTCCAAAAAGAGACTGTACTAATAGAAATCCACGAGCTCACCGGAGCTAGGACTAGGCCGAACGTGCGATGATGAAGCAAAACGACGATCACTAAAGGCGCTGTGAAAACTCTGCACAACTAAAGGCTGGGAAGGTCACCAAAATCACTCCACAACTCTCTCTATTCGACGACTCTCTATCTCTCGCTCCACGACTCTGCTGATCCACAACTCTCCAACTCTAAACTAATAGGAAAAGACAAGAGTATAAATAAAAGACAACGATCACCAATCCAATCCTTCCTGCGATCACCTCATACCGGTATCTCCAACATGTCTCACAGTCCTCTCCTTTTTCTCAGTGTGCTCCAGTGCTATCAATCATGCTAACAAAAGAAAAGACAAACAACAGACACAAAGACGCTCCAATGTCCCCCTACACCCCAATTGCCTTCCGCGCTCCAATTGCCTTCCATGCTAACAAAAGAAATATAGGAACAAAGACTCCTAACAGTCTAGAACTCCCTTGACGTTCATATCCTTCTCCAACGGAAGCGCTTTTCCAAAGCGCATAACAGGAACGTCCGCCACAACAAGGCGGGTGGTGGGAGGGTAGCGGACAGGTGGGAACGGGGTGGCGGCCGGTCCCGGGGATGCACATCGAACATACGGGCGGGCAGGTGAACGGACGACAAGGGAACTGGTGGCGGATGGACTGGCAGGTAGTGATACCGGCAGACAGACGGGTAGTGGTGCCGGCGAACGGATATGCCAGCGGACGAGAGAACAAAGTGTTGAGCATGCCGAGCAGCATCGATTATTTCCAACATGTACAGCAGACTTATGTAGTGTCGGCAGGATATTATAGAATGCGGGTATCCGTTCTTGGGCATTGGGGGGCGGAGCCTGAATGGATTAACTTGTGCAGGACGATTGGAATCGAGCCGATTTGGAGGTGGCAATCCTATTGAACTGGCATTTTTAGGGCAAATCGCAATCGACGAATTGGCATTTCGAGTCGAATAAGACGATTTAAATTGCCACAAATGAAATAAAAAAGGAAAATCCTCCGGCTAGGAGTTCCATCCGCACTGCAGTAGCTGAGCGACTAGCGACGATAGTCGCACAAGGATGAAAGTGCGGCTACGGACACCTTTTGGTATTATTTAAACCATTGGAATTTAAGTATTAGTGTCTTGATCAATGCTCCGAAAACCTTAATATTCGGCGATACTCCCGGTTGTCCAGATATCCAGATACATGGTCGCCCAGGCTTGGAATCGGGCAGGGTGACTTTGCACAACCATGCTGCGGGTTCCCATGGGAATAGCCTGGTGGAATATCAAGGGAATAAAACTGTGCAAAGCTTCGGTTGAGGTGGGTAGGTTCATGCGATATACCCAATGGAGTTTGTGGACTACCGTTAGGCGACGGAGGGAGCGGCAGTAGTGTCGTATGATACAAGCACTCGAGTACTAAAGGGGCATTGTTTTCCTGCCGGAGCGGTTGGATACCTGTATCCTGGTGTATTCTTGGGTTAGGTTCTAAGCGCAGGCTCTTCAAGGACACAATTATTACTTAGCACAAGAGGGAGTGGGGAAGCTCCAGGCTCATTAGGGGGTTATTTCTCGCAAGTGATCTTGCCTCGAGAGGCAGTTATAATGCACCATAATATCTTAATTTTGTAAGAATACTCGATCTCCAAACCTGGCATGCACGTTCTAGCCACTTTCTCCTTGTACAGTACGAAAAATTGACCCAGTTCCCACCAAAACGGAACCAGGGAGTAGAATGCCCATATCGTTAGCATCCTAGCTTTGGGTGTTTCTAACAGTTTAAAACCCCAGAAGATATTTCACTTAATGTCTCCTATGTGTGTGGGGGGTTTACTTTGGGAAGTCACTGTCCTTACTATTTTAGGCTACGATGATGAATTAACTTTTAGAGTTACCATCCCTAACTCTAGCTATCATACCTTTATGGTTCCTCGCGGTTCTATGTAGTTGGTGGTTAAGTTAGTAAAATTTATAAAACAGGTTTGCATCATAATCCCCCGTCGTTGGGCAGAAGCTCTACTAGGCCACAAGTAACTGCTGGCGAGGTTTATAGCAAAGGCATGTGAAGTGTGGTAAGGTATTTTTGCGGTAGCTAAAACCTAGAGTTTGTGCCGCACAAATCGGTAGATTGTATGATTTATGTACGTAGTGAGGAAGAGAGGAAGAGAGGCCAAAATAGGGAGGTGCCATTTTTTCAATAGGGATGTCTATTCATAGGCCGGGGACTGCACCCAACACTGCCGGGAACTTTTTAACTTCTCAGCAGACAGGTACTCTATCGAGGCAGGGTATTCTGTCCCATTTTCCTTATTTTTTTGTGGGCATAATATTAGTTTTCCGATCCTGTTATCGTTAATGTTAGCAGGAAAATATACCCCGACGTGAGGGCTTGCAGAAATCTACTACCTGCTGATCGGGGATAATCTTGCGCCTTCTTATTATCAGAAGCCAAACAGGGCATACAGCACACACCATACCTGTGCAAATAGTCTAATATGTTTGGGCGCTGGGATCGCCAGAGTGCCCGTGCTTGCCTGTGATGGGAATTTCAAATAACCTTAAATAGAGCATCCCCGTACAACTTCTCTTGAGGCCCAGAATGGCTTCCTTTTCTCAGAAGAAAAGTGACGGGTGAGCATTCGTCTGGCGGATTGCAGGTAAGAAAATGTTGAAGCTCAGAAATATGTTGCCGAAATGGATGGTTGCGTTACAGGGAGAGAATACGGATGGGGGACGAGAGGGAAGTAATTCCGAATCCACAGAATTGTTGACTCTAGGATCTCGGTTCACCCAGGAAGGGTCCAATTTTCTCCCGTCAGTATGGAAGCCGGTCTGGTACACAGGTTGGCATACCGGTGTCTTGGTCTGTGCCACCTCCGTTGTGGTTGTTCTGTTTATAAACATCGGTTTAACGATCTACGCTGCAACGAATCCGAAGCACAAGATTGAAGGAGGAATTGGGACATTGTATTTGGGTAGTTGTGACGAGAGCAGGACGATTGGGATGTGGCTGCACCTGGGGATAAATTTTCTTTCCACACTTCTGTTGTCCGGTAGTAATTATACACAGCAGTGTCTCGCAGCGCCGACACGTAGCGAGATCGACGCAGCGCATGCGAGGAGACGATGGATGGATATTGGCGTCCCAAGTGTTAGGAATTTGTTCAGGATTAAGCGGGAGCGGGCGTGGCTGTGGATTGCGATTGGGGTTACGAGTATTCCTCTGCATCTGCTGTATGTTTATATTATCACGCCCACCCGTATCCCAGCCGGAAGGTTAACTAGTAAATCGCAGGTACAATTCTGCAGTGTTTAATTCGATAGCGTCGAACGGTTTTTCAGTAACTCTGGTGACCAACAAATACTTTGAACAGGCACCGTACTCGAATATGACCGAGGTGGTATTCGACTTCTATCAGGAGCTATACAAAGCCAAAAATCGCACTATATTTACGATACATCAAGAGGTTGAGCTAGCTAGTGTGCTCGAGGGATACAATACCAACCCCGAAGGTTACGAAAACTTGACACCTCATGACTGCATGAAACTCTATGATACCGACTTTATGTCCAGCCATAGAAACCTATTCATAATCACCAAACATGGTTCCAAAGCCACTCAAAATAACACTCTCCTTAACATTGGCATTGTCTCCGCCATTAGATTCCCCCGAAGCAGCTGGATGTGCGGTTTTCACCAGGAGTCAGTAGGTGGAATTCACAATCCGACCGGCGGCACGTGCAACCCCAGCGCGCTAATCTCCAATGCGGCGAACGGGCTTCCATGGCGGGTGCAGCTTCCAACAGTGGGAGAGGTTGATATAAGCGGATGCAAAAGCGAGAGGACACCGAAGCCGGAAAAGTGTAAGGTGCAGTTCTCCGTAATGATTATGATCGCTGTTATTGGCTGCAATTTTGTTAAGGCCTGCAGTATGGTCATTGCAGTGGTTAGATCTCGGGAGCCCACTCTGGTTACATTGGGTGATGCTGTGGACTCCTTTTTGAGAGACCCGGACACGACAACAACCGGGATGTGCTTTGCCAATCTGCGGTTCATTAAGAGGGAGTGGAAGACTGGGAGGGTAGGGCCGAGGCGGTGGAAGCAAAAGGGGGTGCAGAGATGGTGGACTAGCGTTAGTAAGATGAGGTGGATAACTTGTAATTTCTTCTGCTTGATAGCTATCATTGTCGTGGGGGTGTTACTTCGAATGGGGATCGTCCGGGAAGGGAATTACTCGAGCACTGACATTAGCTCAATGTATGTCATCTCCCCTCTCCTGAGGTTCCTCCCGAGAAAGATATTAAGGAAAGCACAAAACAGGTGGACCAGAGGCTTTGGGAAAGTGAGGGTTATCTCTATACTCCTCACCTATACCACAAACATAAGGCAGGCAATCCTAATAGCTAACCTTCCACAAACAATCTTATCATTCCTCTACCTCACCTACAATTCCCTCTTCACCGGCATGCTCTCGGGCCACGAATGGTCTCTATTCAGTCACCACCACCGCACCCTCCGCGTCACATCCCCGCGCCTTGGCCAGCGCTCCACATACTGGCTTCAATTACCCTATACCTACGCCATCCCCTTAATGACCCTGAGCGGCCTCCTCCACTGGCTAACCTCGCAGTCAATATTCCTTGCGAGGATCGAGATATGGGATCTGCTTGGTCGCGAGGTTCCAATAACGATAAATACCATCGGGTACTCTTGCATCGCCATCATTTCGTTCCTCACCCTATGGATTCTTGCGCTGCTAACCGCGGCCGGGATGGGGTATAGGCGATTTGCTGCGGAGACCACAACAGTTGGGAGTTGCTCGGCCGCAATCTCGGCCGCTTGCCATGCCTTGGAGGACTCGGATGTAATTATAGGGAAGAAGGTGCGCTGGGGAGATGTGGGAATTGCACAAAATGTTGGGGTTAGGCATTTAACGTTTTCGAGTGAGAAGGGGGTTGGGAAGCCAATTTTTGGAGAGATTTATGCTGGAACGGGAAAAGGAGGGAGTGATCGTTTATGACTATGGTTGCGGGTAATGTTTTATTTCTTTCATCCTACCATTGGGGGAAAACAGGCCCAGAAATCTGCAAATCTGTATAAATTTAGATTGAGATATTTGAAGAGTGCGGAGGGTTTGTATCGTATATCTCCCTGGTGAAGGATATGGACTTGGCGTGAATAAGCATTTGTGGGTTTATGGAGCAGTAACGCAGGAGAAATAGTACAGAGTTGTATATGCCGTGATGAAATCTCACTGGCGTGCCGTTGGCCAGTAGCTTCACTCTGCCATGGGTCTATCGAATAAGAATGCCGCCCAAAGAACCATAATTAACTCACCGCCTTCACTACCGGTAGTGAGCAGGTTTCTCACTCCTAGACACTAAATACTACTCGATACCCCTGGAGAATTCTCTCCAATACCACGTTTCTGAGATTCCATTGCCCGCTCTGGGCTATTTCGGTAGCCTTGTAGGCTCCTACTTTACCACTCGGTCTCAAGCTCTCTAGATTGGCATAGGGTTATTAGCCTCGGGTGCAAGATCCTCAGAACGACTTTGTAGAATGGGTATTGTGTCTTGGTTTAAAATGTAAAGGTGGGGGGATTGGGGCGTTATTTGGGAACTGAACTCGAGGGCTCAGGTGGTTTCCGTGGGATCACAACGAAAGGCTGATATGCAATGGCGACCACTTAGAAAGTGAAAGGGTGAAATTTTTTTAAACAACCGTTACTTCCCGACTGACGACAAACAGGCCGAGAATACGATCGAGCACGAAGATTGACAGATGCTCCAGTTGACCAAGCCTGCGGTGCTAAGGTAGGGCCTCTCGCGGACACCATTGCTCCCGCCAAAAGCCAAGGTTTCTTCCTTCCCTCCCAAACACAGCTATACCCGTTGACCATAGCTCTAGCCGACCGAGTTGCTATCTCTGTTTGATGCTTCCCCTTCGCATTTCAAACATTGCCACACTTGAATATTGTACTAGCTACTTTTATCCATGCGAAAACTCCCAATTTTGGTAGTATACTATTTGTTCGATATTAACACCAGAGAGTTGACCGTTAGTTCAATGCCTGAGTTAGGACCCCGTCAATCCCTCCCCAATAACACCAATGGAGCCACAAACGCAATGAAACATGTCCGGCATCGCGAACGCTTTTGCCTGGTACAGTATCCGAATAGTATTTCCCAACTCATGACTACCGCTATTTAAGGGGAAATATTTGGTGGTAAACCTTAACCTTGGCCGACCCAAACTCTAGATTACCCTAATGACCATGAGGATAGCATCCCGTACCGACTGCCAGCAGGGGTGGGCCTGTGACGCATGCTGATCAAGCAACGGGTGCCTCCATGGGATGGCGATTTGATCCGCATCGCGGAAACGGTTCGGGTTAAGTGAGAAGGGATCAAACAAAGCCGGGTGGGTGTGAGATCTCTTTATATCATAAAACCGGGACCGGTAAAGGGATGGCAGAAACTCGAATAATTGGACGGTGTGCCATGCCTTCCAAAATTTCCTCCTCTAGAAAGCGGGCAAAAAAACAGGCCAAAAACACCACCCCCTTTTCCCGTCCAAGACAAAACCAAAATGTCCTTACCCAGAGAGGAAAGCCTAATGACATAGCACATCCGGTTATTCAAGTTTTTACTATCGCTTCGCAGTACGAGATGGCAAACCATCACCCTGTTGGACGGAAACCTTTCTTGGCTGCTCACCGCATATTTCCCTTATGACAAAGCCTCAACAACCCTAACCCTTTTGACCTATATCAACTACTCCGCCGCCTCTGTGTTTGACCACCGGTTAGTTCTACACATCAAACAACACCTGCGACAACTCCATTTGAAGGCCTTACTCCTATCATGTGGAAATACGGAATATTCTTGGTCATACTCCAAATCTTATCCTCGATCAGAACGTACCCGAGGTCGAATCCTCTCATCCTCGGCGGAAGTAGCACAACGGGCGGTAGTAGGATTGAGCATGATGAAGAACACGGCATACGCTGGAAGTATGTGGAAGTGGATCAGGATGATACAGAGAAGGATAAAAGGCAGCTTTTTTTCCCTTTGTTAGTTGTTTTCGTTCAATATCCAATCTGTCACTCTTTCCTCTGTTGCCGATATTTGGGTCAAATCAGTCTTTCCTTTCTTTTCAGTACCTATTTTCTTCGTGAGAATATTTCTCCGGTTAGGATATTCAATAAGATCTTTGCATCTTTGTCTAGCCACTCAATTCGAGTCAACAGTGTCCAAATCGCAGCTGTAAGGCTTGTTAAAAACACCCGGCATTCTTATTTTGTAGTCACAACTCACAAGCCGCCTTGCGCTGTTCTCAGTACACCACTTTGCTAGCGAATCCACCGCCCATCATTAGGCAGTGAACATCCAACCTACCTCTTCGATTCGGGGAAAAAAGCGAAATTCTGGAATATGGAGGGTACCATAATTAAGGCAGTGGCTGGATCCATTGTACTACGATCCGGTACTTTACAGTACCCTGGTAGCCTAATACCGTAGAGGAGTCTTATGATGTCGGCAGGACAGAATACCTGGACTTATCCCAGAGCATTGAGGGCAGAGCCTCAATTGGTTAACTTACCGCGCGGCAATCCTATCGAATCGGCATTTTTTCAGGGCAATCGCAGTTGACGAATTGGCATTTCGAGTCGAATAAATCGATTCAAATTGCCACAAGTAAAATGAAAAATAAAAATCCTCCGGCTAGGAGATCTATCTGCACTGAAGTAGCCGAGCGACTACCGACAATAGCCGCACAAGAATGAAAGTGCGTCACCAAGCACGTTTTGAAAGAATTTCTGTATCGGGGTTTTGATCAATGTTCCTCAAACCCCGATCCTCAGCAATACTCCCATTTCTCGAGACACATAGCCGCCCCAATAATGCGACAGTGGAGGTGTGGTCAATGAGGGGATGGGAGTAAGGGCTGGTTTCCCAATAGAAGGAGTTTATTCCCCCCCTACTCAAAGACGTCAATATAATCTTAATAGGTTTTAGGGTGCTGAACCTCAACTCTCAGCATCCCAACCGATTTATATGAGAGCACTAAAAACTATCATATTACGGCATGTTTGGCTCGTTGTGGTTTGAGGTATGATATCATAGTCAAGGTGTTTGACTTGGTAATACTGCCGGAGCATAATTTCAGATCGTAATTTGGGAAATCTTTGGATTGCGATTTGAAGATTTAGGGCTGTAACTGTTTTTTTTACACCCCCAGATGCTTTATTAAATTACAAGGTCTATTATCATGACATGAAAGCCAACGAGAATGGATAGTTTAGGAAAATCACAGTTGATATGTCCCACCCTTTCGCCCAACTTGCAAGAGCTAACCACAAGTGATTATTTGGAAATTTGAAAATTTAAATAGTGTCTGGCAGCTGGCAATTTTCAAACCATTATTTCAAATTTTTGTTGCTATCTCAAGCCACTGGGGCCAAACAGGGACAAAGGGGCCCCCCTGTTTGGCATCAGGCAGGGTGGCATTGCGCAACTATGCTGCAAGCTCCACCGGCGACTGCCTGGTGGAATATCTAGTAAATAAAACTTTACCAAGCTCGGATTGAGGTAGGTAGATTCATGCAATATACCCACTGGAACTTGTGGACTAGGTTATGGAGGCAGGAGCAGTAGTGCACTACTGTAGGGGTATTGTTGCCTGCTGGAGTGGTCGGATACCCGTACCCTGGGATATTCCTATGGTTTGTTTCTAACCGTAGGCTGTCCAAAGGCACGGTTCTTACTTCTCAGTCGAAGGGTGAGTGGAGAAGCTCCCAGCTCGCGAGGGGGTTTCTTCTTGCAAGTGCTCTAGCCTCGAGAGGCAGTTATTGTGCTGTAAAGTACAGCTCCATTTCATCTAGAATTTCTTATCCTAGTACCACCGTCGCGAAGGCATTAATAAATGGACCATAATATCCCCATTTCTTAGGGGTACTTACTCTTCAAACAGGACTTGTACGCTCTAGCCACTTAATCCTACGAAAAATTGACCCAATGCCCATCAAAATGGAACGAGCGAATAGAATGCCCACATCGTTAGCATCCCATTTTTGGGTGGTTCTAACAACCTAACGTCCTAGAAGATATTTCGCTCAATGACTACTATGTGTTAGGATGTTTACTCTGCGAAGTTTATGTCGTTACTATTTAAGGATACGATGGTTTAGATTTTGGAGATATCATACCACCCCTGGCGCTAGCCATCATACCTTTAGGGTTCCTGGCGGTTCTATGTGGTCGGTGGCTTGGTTCGTGAAACTCACAAAATTGGTTCGGTATCGTTTAGTTGTCATTATAATCCCCCGTGGTTGAGGTGAAGCTACACTGGGATACAAGCAACTGACAGCGAGGCTTAGTGCAAAGACTTCTGCAATCAGGTAAGGTGTGTTTTCCTGGAGCAACCGAATGGTGCAGTTTGTATGGCACAAATAGGTAGATTGTATGACTTGTCGAGGTAGTGAGGAAAATGGGAAAGTGGCGGAAATATTGAGGAAACATTGTTTCTATAGAGGTGCCCATTCATAGGCCAGGGACGCCACGCAACACCGCCTGTAAATTTTTAACTTCTCTGCTGACGGGTACTGTGCCAAAACAGGGCATTCTGTCCGACTTTGCTTGTTTTGGCGGGCATGATATCAGTTCCATGATCCAGTTATCATTAGTGACAGCATGAAGTGAAAAAAACCGACTTGAGGGAACGTAGAAATCTCCTATCAATGCCGTATGAACCTAAAACCCGTTGATTTAGGAGAATCTTACGCCTTCCTATTATCAGAAGCCCAACAAGGCAAACAGTACATAATACCTGTGCAAATAGTCTACTAGATTTTAGCGCTGGCGTCGCCAAAAGTGCCGATGCTCGCACGTGACGGGAGTTTCAATAACCTTAAATAGAGCCTCCCCGCACAACCTATTCTGAGGCCCAGAATGACTTTCTTTTCTTTCAGAAGAAAAGTGACGGGTGAGAATTTATCTATCGTGTTGCGGGTGGGGAAATGTTGAATCTCAGAAATATGTTGCCGAAATGGATGGTTGCGTTACCCAGTGATAACACGGACTGAAGAGGAGGGGGAAGTAAGTCCTGTTCCACAGAATTATTGGCTCCTGGATCCGGATTCACCCAGGAACGGTCGAATTCCCCCCCGCCAGTATGGAAACCGGTATGGTACACGGGCTGGCATATCGGTGTCTTATATTGTGCCACTTCCGTTGTGGTTGTCCTATTAACAAACATCGGTTTAACGATCTACGCTGCAACGAATCCGAAGTACAAGATGGAAGGCGTTGTGACGTTGTATCTGGGTAGCTGTGACGGGAGCAAGAAGATTGGGATGTGGCTACACTTGGGGATAAATGTCCTTTCCACCATTCTGTTATCCGGGAGTAATTATACGCAGCAATGTCTCCCAGCGCCGACACGCAGCGAGATTGATGCAGCGCATGCGAGGAGGCGATGGATGAACATCGGGGTTCCGGGTGTTAGGAATTTGTTCTGGATTAAGCGGGAGAGGACATTGTTGTGGATTGCGATTGGGGTTACGTGTATCCTTCTGCATTTGCTGTATGTTTATATCACGCCCGCCCGAGTCTGAGGAGGAAGGTTAACCGGAAAATTACAGGTACAATTCCGCCGTGTATAATTCGATAGCGGCGAATGAGTTTGTAGTAATCCTCGTGACCGACAACTACTTTGAACAAGCTGCCCAATCGAATGCGACCGAGGCGCTACTCGACTCCTACCAAGAGTTAGACAGCATCACGGATCTAATGACCGTGAGTATTCCCATGAGTGCGAGCGTGACAGAGACGTTCAATGGTGTGCTGGAGGGATACAATACCGATGCCCAGGGCTACGAAGACTTGACACCTGGTGACTGCACAAAACTCTATAACACTGACTATATGTCCAGCCACAGAAACCTATTCCTGATCACCGAACAAAGTTCCAACGCCTCACACAATAAAACCCTCCTAAATATTAACTTTGTCTACGCCGATTCGATCTCGCCAAGTAGTTGGATATGTAATTGCCACGAGGGGATTCCGGGGGGACCCTATAGTCGAGAGCGCCATACCTGCAACCCCGGAGATCTAGTCTCAAGTGTGGCGAACGGGGCTCCGTGGCGGATACGGCTCTCCACAGGGCTCGGGGTAGAGATAAGCGGATGCAAGAGCGAGAAGACACCCAAGCCAGAGAGGTGCAAGGTGCAGTTCTCCCTAGGAATCATGGTCGCCGTTATCTACTGTAATTTTGTTAAGGCCTGCAGTATGGTCCTGGCGGTGGTTAGATCTCGGGAACCCACTCTGGTTACATTGGGTGATGCTGTAGACTCCTTTCTGAGAATCCCGGACCCGACAACAACGGGGATGTGCTTTGCCGATCGGCAGTTCATCAAGAGGGGCTGGAAGCCTGGGAGGACAAGGCAGAGGCGGTGGAAGCAAAAGGAGGTACAGAGGTGGTGGACTAGCGTTAGTAAAACGAGATGGATAACTTGTAATTTTTTCTGTCTGATAGCTATCATTGCCGCGGGGGTGTTACTTCGAATGGGGATCGTCAATGACGGGTTGTATTGGAGCACCGACATTAAATCAATGTACGTCGTTTTCCCTCTCCTAACACTCCCTTCAACAACAATATTAATAAAAAGGCAAAAAAGGTGGACCAGAGGGTTTGGCAAAGTAAACAGTGGCTCCGTGCTCACCACCCCCTTTGGAAATATAACCGAAGCAATCCTCCTAGCTAACCTGCCACAAACAATCCTATCGTTCCTCTACTTAACCTACAATTCCCTCTTTACTTGCATGCTCTCGGGCTACGAATGGTCCCTCTTCAGCCACCATCACCGGACCCTCCGCGTCACATCCCAGCGACCAGGCCAACGCTCCACATATTGGCTTCAATTACCCTACACCTATGCTGTCCCCCTAATGACCCTAAGTGGCCTCCTCCACTAGCTAACCTCGCAGTCAATATTCCTGGCAAGGGTCGAGATATCGGACTCACTTGGCCGCGCGACTCCAACAACGAAAAGTACAGTGGGGTACTCCTGCATTGCCATCATTTCCGCCCTCAAGCTAGGGATTCTTGCCCTGCTGATTGCCGCCGGGACGGGGTATAGGCAATTTGCTGCGGAGACTACTACTGTTGGGAGTTGCTTCGCCGCGATCTCAGCCGCTTGCCACGCTTGTGAGGACACGGATGTAATGATAGGGAAGAAGGTGCGCTGGGGGGATGTGGGAATTTTGCAAGATCCGAGGGTGAGGCATCTAACATTTTCGAGTGCGGAAGGCGTTTGGAAGCCAATCTTTCGGGAGGTTTATGCTGGAGCAGGGAGAGGGGTGGAGTGATCGTTTATGACTATGAGTTCAGAAAAACGTTGTTTTCTTTCGTCTTATCATAGGCAAACATGGAGTTTTGAAAGTTGGAACTACTTATATTTCTCTTGAGATATTTGGTGCATGCGAGGGATTGTATTGTATATTTCTCCGGTAGATGCGATGGACTGGATTTGAGCATGGGTTTGAAATTTAGGGGGCAGTTGTGCAGGGATAATCGTATCAGACACAATTATGCATTGATCATGAGATACTGTACTGTACATATCACTAACACAACGTTGACCAGGCCCCTGGCACTACAACGGTGTCTATGGAATGAGAATGCCACCCACAGACCCACACTTACCTGGCTCCCTTCGCTACGCGCAGTGGATAAATTGCTAAATCCTAGTAGCCAGATAGCACTACTCAAACCCCCTTAAGAATTTTCTCTAAGAGTATCTTGCCGAAACTCAATTGCCCGATAGAGGTTCTTCTAATAGCCGTGTGATCTCCCGCCCAACTGATTCTCACACGCCACAAGTTGGCAGGGCTTTACTTAACCTCATCTGCAAGATTTGAGGAATAAACTTGTGGAAGGAGCATAATAACTCTGATGTGAAAATAAGAGGGTTAGAAATAAAAACTCCATTTGGGAACAGAACTCAAGCACTCATGGTGGCTTTGTGGTATACCAATGAAGGGCTGGTACCCTGTGGGGAACCAATTGGAGGGTAAAGCAAAAAAAACAAAAACGGGTAATAAGAGACCCCGTAGAGTGACCAATTCCGAAATCCTGTCAACCTGGAGCGGGATGCAAAGGAATAATTCAGCTATGTAATAGCCGATGTCTTCGTGAGCACAAGACATTTGGGGGATTATGCTAAACCCGGCCTCGGGGATACGAACTAACTTTCCAGAGACTTTAAAGAACCACCAGCTCTTCACAAACGTCCAAGCGCCATCCAATTTCAAAAGCCACAAGTACTCTATCAGAAGCCAGGAGACGTGATACGGTATATTCCACCATGGTTTCTTTGAAGTGTTCTCTACTGCAGCCGAAGCTAACTGACAGCCATTCATAACAAGTTTTCACTACAGGTATCAACCACGATCTATAGTTGTTGATTGCTGGAGGGAGAGGAAGGGAAGCTTTATTATCTACCTCCGATACAGGACAGGATATTATCCCTGAGCCTAGAAAAGGTAGAGGCACGAGAGGGGAGAACGGGAAGATAGCCGAGCTCGGAATCATGTGTGAAAAGTTACGGAAGAAAGAAATCAAGAGAAAGGACAAAAACTACAAGTGATGAGAAAAAGGGAATGCCATGGATGATATAGGTATGGTTTATGGAGTTAGATGGATAGAGAAGAGATGAGAAAGGTCAAGTGTGGTCTAACTTGACGACAGAAATGCAGGCAATCGAGTAGTAGGGAAACTGGTGCTGAAATAGAACTAGTCTGTGTGGCGGATAAACACTAGATCCGGAGCAATCGGCTCATGACGTCCGATGACTGTCGCACCTTGAGTAGCAAGTATCATATGATAGGAGGAGTGGTGCTTCATTCGCAACCTCTGCATACTGTATATCCTAACCCCATGAGCTGTTATTTAGTGACAAAGACTCATACTATAGAAGTATTATTCCCGGATGTTTAGAGCGAACTTGATAGCATCTTCCCCGTTAAAATATTCATCTCAAACTTCTCGCGGACGACTGTGTTCCCGCCAAAAGAGAAGGCAAAATTTCGATTTCTTCCTTTCCTCCCAAAAACAACAATACCCGCTAACCATGACTCTAACCGACCGAATTGCTGTCTCTTTTTTGATAGTGTTCATTCACATTTCAAACATTATGATACCACACTCGCATATTGTGCCAGCTGCTTTTATCCATGTGAAAAACTCCAGTTTTGGTAATATACTATTGGATATTGGCGGCTACTGAGAGTTGACCGTTCGTTCAATTCTCAGGTTAGGACCCTGCTACCCCTCACCAAAGACACCAGTAGCACCGCCAACAAAATAAAGCATGTCTCGCACCGCGAACACCCTTGCCCAGTACCTAAATCGTCTTTTCTTACTCTTAATATGAGTAATGGTGGATGACCGATCGCGCAACTGATGAAAGACTACCGTAAGTACTCGTACTCGAATAGAACATAAATGTGCTAGGACGTTGGAATTACCGTTCTCGGCTAAGCGAGGGGAACCAGCGCAAACTTATTCCTCAGCTGAGACAATGAAAAAGGAATATACACAGCGCCATACTAGGAGAGGCAAGTACTGTACTTTACACCGTCCTAGCACATTTATCTTATCTCCGGGTTTTTACGATAAGCGGGTATGTGGGGAGCTATGACGGTGTTTAGACAAGGGTGAGAGGTATGGTCAACGACTTTGCTCGTCAACGCTTCCTCTAATAAACCAACAGTAAAGACAACTGTATAAGGAAAACATAGTCAATGCATCTAGTCTTTCCATAGCTCGCCACGCCTATCTCTAAGTCTCCACGCATGCCTCCATTCCTCCGCACGCCTCCGTGATAACAAAGGAAGGATATGTCTGGAGAGTCTACTCTGTAAATGTCTGAACCTCCACACTGATCTATTAGACTTTGTACTATAGTCCAGTACAGCACTCTGGTGGTCTAACACGGTACTGTACTTGAGCACAGGAGATTTATGGGGTGTCGGCAGGACAGAGTTTAAATAGATTATTGTAACTTAGCGCGCGACATGAATGGAATCCGGTAGATTTCGGGGCGACAACCCTATCGAATCGGACGTTTTCAGATTAAATATAATAATTATTATGGCAGCACACTCCTGAGCAATTTCAGATCACATTAAGCCTGCTTTCCAACGCTACGCCGTTCCTTAGCAGAACGCTCTGCTAAGGAAATGAAATGAAGTGACACTATGAGAGAATTTCGAACAAGCTGTTATAGTCACCCCAGTGCCCTTGAATGAGGGGGCGAGACCGCTGGAGAAACTAACACCCTTGGCGCTAACTAAAGACAAAAAAATAGAATTGAAAAGCGTCAGGCCATACAAGCCATAGCTAATGAAACCTAAAGGAAGCACGAAAGGGTGAAGTGGTGAGGGTGGAATCGCGATAGAGGATAAGTGGAGATGAACACGGAAGGAGGGGAAATCTATGACTGACAACCAACCTCCTAGCTAAGGATAGGACCGGAAATATATACCTCCCAAACTCCAAAAACTCAACGAACTCCAAATAAGCACACCAAGCTAACGAACCACAATCTCAAACAATCTAGAACCATCCTGATATTTCATGATCCACTATGATCGCTCAAGCCTCTGCCCTATATGAACTACCCTATGCCTAATAGCATAGGGTTTGAAAGAAACGATCTCATGCCTGATCACCGCACCTCAAAAACACATGCGCAATAACCTCCTATCCGCCTAATCGCATACCCGAGCCACATCCACCAAACCACATGCCCTATAGGTAATCCAACAATAGCAACTCCAATGTCATACATCAGGATCCTCGTATAGTGGGAGACTGGAATCGAATGTAAGCCTAAGCACAACTAGAGTGCGAGGACAGAAACTGACAGCATATAGAAAACCAAATGAACCCAATATCCACTATAATGCATAGCACGGTCGTAGGATTCGCCAACTAGTGGGTAAGGGTTGTCGTTTAATGCGTCGTAATTGCTCAGGCGATTCCAACTATTTGACCAATGTCAGAAGCTATATCGGGAGTACTCGATTCATTGGCTTACTTTTATGAATTTCTTCACCTCTCAGAGCTACTTGTTGTTTTCCGGCCTTTTTGGCTCCTTCTCGCGTATCGCATCCCAATCAACTGGCCCAAATAATTCCCGGATCGTAGGGTTACCAATCCCAATAAACGAATGCATCAGGCATTCACTGCTGGTATCTCCGAATGTGCCTTAAGTGCTGAGACATACCATGGCTGGACCTAGTGTTCTGGCGCCCTCTTCAGCATCCTTCGGTGTTTGGAAAGCCTATGTCCTCTGTTGACTGAGGTAGTGCAAAGACAGCATGCATAGAGATGAAACGGTTGGGATTGGACATTGGTTGTCTAGGATGGAATATACTATTAGTCGTGTTTGATGTTTAGGGAGTGTACCGGTGGTGGATCTCTATTGTCTCACTATGTTTTGAGTGTTTTCTATTTCGCACTAGCATGAGTTTTTCGACGACTTTCTCTGTGTAAAAGGGGAATGTAGTCTGCCCTTCTTTCCCATTTATTATTCCCGTACCCATGCATTCCTTGGCTCATTAGGATTATCTCTACTCGCTCTTTTGTCAGTCTCCTTGTTTCTCCTGAATAGAAGTGAATATACCGATATTCCGACGTTTGCCCTTCATACTTCACAATAGAGAACTTGTTCAGCAAGAGCTCGGCTAGGTAGTTCCCACATCAAGTTCCTGTCCATCTCTGAGAATCTCTTCGCAAAAATATTTGCTCTCCAGGAGGGTGAAGATGAGCCAGACTAACCCTGTTAGTATGTTAACATCTCAGAGGATAAGCGCGGCAAAACCCTATCACGGTATCTCTTGCTCTTAGACTTTCCATTCTTGGACTTTCCGTTACTCGAGTACTGTTCACGTTATGACGAAGTGCGCATCCCCGATGACAATCCCAAAACCCCTCGAATTCTTGACTACTACAGACTATGCATCACGAATCTGGTCACTCCATTGTCTCATAGGAGACGTGTCACTGTCCTAGTTTAGTACCACAAGAGAAGGGAAATTACCGTAAGAACTCGAATAATTGGGTCTCGCGCGAAGACGTCTAGAATTCCTTCTCTTGGATAGGCACCTTACCGGCACAGGCAACTCCAACGTCCTAGTGCGGGTCCAATTATTGGAGTTCTTACGGTTGTTCAGTCCCCATCAGAACATCGGCGACCGAAGAAGTCACTTGTGCCCCGATGGGACCAGTATTAGGTGGGCGAGGAGCCTTAACATCGGCTGACCGAGGAAGTCACCTGATGCCCCGACACTGGTATCACGGCTCGGTGGTAACCTTTGGGCAGCAATAAGACCGAAGAGGTCATCTCGGCCAAAACTGAATTATTATGGCCCAGCACGGCCAGGTGATCCGCCTTGAATGATCAGGGACTAGGCCCTGATCACGCCTTTTTTGGTTCCACTGTATGTTGGATAGGGTAGACATACGCACCTTCCGATAAGATTGAAGTAGATCCGAAGCCCTCTCGCTTGGTTTGATCTATATTCTTATCGTCTGCAACTTTCTTCAACTCTTCGAGGTATGTGACAATGGTTGAATCCGCCTTTCGCAGGAAAACGGGGGTGATCTTCCGAAATTGGCTTCGTTAAAAGTAACACGGGAAAGGAAAGAAAAACTTATGCTTTTTCGCTTTCCCAAAGCCACAATTAATAGACTCATTCGATAGAAGTTTAAATGGCGGAGATGGTTGATGATCGATAAATATTCGTCGCTGCCCCCCATCTATATGATCCTTGGGTCCTCATAGATAAGCACCCCAATCTCTCCATTCTCAATGTTCTCACAAACATCAGGAGATTAAAAAAGAGGTATGATAATGTCCAGAGATTGTGGGGGTATTTTGGGGGCGTCAGCGGGGGATAGAGGAAGTTGGACTATCTAGGGCAGGGGGAGGAAAGGTTGGGGAGGTGTTGATGAAGGGTTCGGAGGTAGCGGAGGGTGGGGAAAGGATGTTAGGAGGTTGGGGTGGTACCGCATTATCTGGTCATATCATACTGGAAATGGCGTTAGAGAAGTCTAATGAGTGGTTGGGGGTGGCAAGGGTAAAGGGGAGGATAGAGTGAGGTGATTGGTAGCGGGGTTGTAAGTTGTAAGATGTTCGAATCCGGATGTTTTGCAGAGTGTGCTTTCATTTTGAGATTGATTGGTGGAAGTATAGTGCGTGAAGACTTGGATGCAGAATTCGCCAACCACAAGCGCACCACGAACGACCCACCCAATGCGCCAAAGTGGATCTTGGCAACCAGGTTTGCAACAGTAGCTGGTCCCCCACTTAGGCTAGTTTTGTATTAAAAAAATTTTGTAATGTATAAAGACATCTTAATTAAAAATAATAACCAGATTATTCCCTATACATCATATTTTCCACTGGCACCTCCGAAAACAACTCATACACCTCCAAGATGGCATCTCACCGCAATATGAGCACAATTCATACAGCCATAATTCAAAGACGGATTCATATCGCAATTACCTCTGCTCTCTATTCTCTTCTATTCCTCTCTAAAGAACCTGTTCATACATCGATTCGAACTGGAATGATTTATACTGCTGAAATCCTGCAAGCACATCCTCGTCGTGCTCTAGAGGTTATTCGTATGCCAATTACAACATTGTTAGACCTTCGAGACTGGGTAATTGAGAGGGGATTACTGGTGTCTACACGTCAAGTAGCTGTGGAAGAACAACTTGTATTATTTTTATGGATTATTGGACATGGAGCTACAAATAGGGAAGCTCAGGAACACTTTCAGCATAGTGGAGAAACAATTTCACGGTTAGTATTAATTGCACTATAATATTTATATATGAAATGTTTATTATTCTAATTATTTTACAGCTATTTTCATCAAGTTCTAAAGGCTCTCCTGCCTCTGTATGAAGCATTTGTACATCTTCTACCAAACAATATTCCTGCAAAAATACGGAAAAATTGGGGAAAGATGTCCAATTTTAAGGATGTTCGTGGAGCAATCGATGGGACACACATTTTGGCCCATGTCCCACAAAACCAGCAGGGTCCCTATCGTAACCGGAAAGGTACCCTCTCGCAAAATGTTCTTGCTGGATGCAGCTTGGATATGTACTTTTTCTATGTATGTTCTGGCTGGGAGGGTTCAGCCAATGATGCTCGAGTATTAGAAAATGCTGTGATTCATGGATTTCCAAGACATGAAAATACAGTTTATCTTGCAGATGCAGGATATGGTCTTCGTCCTGGGTTTTTAACACCATACCGTACCGTACGATATCATGTGTGGGAGCAAGCACAAGCTCATTTACGTCCACGAACTAAGGAAGAGCTTTTCAACCTACGTCATGCTCAGTTACGAAATGTTATTGAACGTATCTTTGGAGTTTTACGGAAGAGGTTTCAAATTCTCAATACAGCTCTAGAGTTTGACCTTACCACACAAGCTCAACTTATATTGGTAGTTTGTGCATTACATAACTTTATTCGACACCGGGCAAATGGAGAGGAGGATCAATTTTACCAGGATGCTGATTCATCCTTGGAAAACATCAATCACTCTGAGGAATCAAATCCAAGTTATGAGGAGGAGGATGAAGGAAATGTTAGAGATGCACAAGATATGGGAGAGATGAAACAAGATCAAGACAAACGTGCAACACAAATGTGGCTTGATTATGTACAATACCAAAACCAGTCACAGTAGACTAACTGCTGTAGAATTCCTAGGCCTTGTAACGTACTATTTGACCTCTTAACCAAAGCTCCTGATCTTCACCTTCCTCTAATGCTAAAAACACTTCTTCCTTAACTGGGTTCTCAAAAAGCTCATATCCAGTAACAATATCTTGTGTTGACCACCCTGGTCTTCCTTTATACTTTTGTTGAAGCTTTGATACAGCTTGCTGAACAACTGATTGGGATGCTGCAATAGTAATTGGTGTAGTGGCCATCCCTTCAACAGCAGTGATCAGCCGTTCAGAAACACTCCTTGGAGGTTGTCGAATATGTCCCAGTGGTGCTAGCCTTCTCCGCTTATGTTGATGAGGACTTGTATCGGGGCTGGTCTACTCTGGATCAGCCTAAGTTGCTAGATCTGACCTAAGGGGCGAAGGAATCGTGATTTGTTGTAATTTTGTATGGCCAGGATAGATTGCATGACCACCTGTTGCTTGAACTCCCTCCATGATTTCCGCCAACTCAATTGCATTTGCAAGTGGTTTGTCACGAAACTCTCGTATTCCAGGCTGTTTTTTTATTTCTTCCTCCCATACTTCATCTGGTGCAGTAACCGCACCAGTCTTAAGATCAACCCCAAAACCACTCAAATATTTCAACCTGGTCCACATCTTCCATTTTTTCTTCAAGGTCTCCAATTTGCCTTGACATCTCTCACCTGTTACAGGAGCCCCAGGTCCAGCAATCAGAAGAACTGTCTCAGCAATCTCATCCCAAACTTCCATCTTTAGCCCATTATCAGATCGTTTTCCAGTCCTAATAGCTTGAACTAGTTCTCGCAACAACACAGATGTCATTTCAGGAGACCATTCAACTGGACGCCAGCGAGGCTTGCGGGTTTTCTGCTTGCTTCCCGTAAAGGAGGAAGGTACTTCACAGGGGTCTAGAACACGAATTTTGGATAAATTTTCTGAAAAAAAAGTTAGAACTTATCATAGTAACTATAGTGATATTTAACTTACCTTCAATCTCGCAGGAGTGGTTAGAACACTCAGGTTGATGCCCACTTGGTAGTATACATGCAGTATTTTGACTTGCAGTAGTATCTGAGTCTAACTGTATTGATTGAGTCTTATCGCTCAAGGTTTGTGTATTCAAAGGTGAACTACTATTTTAAATTAGTAAACAATTATGATAAGTATGGTGAAAGTGGTAACACACTGGTATTGAGGAGAATGCTCGTCCATCTTGGTATCTATGAATAAGTTGAAACCTCTTTAGAGAAGGGAGAAGTTTTCACGAATGTTAAGATAAGATAGTTTTTTTTGTACAGGAGACTGAGAGATTTGCACATAATATAGAATTTATTTCATTAGTTTACAAGAAAAAGAAAAAAGCAGATTTATTAGGGTATGGTATTCAAAATTACTCTGCCCTATAGAGTGTTGCCAGGGGTTAAAAAAAATTCTCAATTGAAGGTAAGAGAAACCGTTTCGAAACAGAAGTGCTCCATTTCACCTGTTGCAACCATTTTGAAATGGACCGTTCCTGAACGGTTCCGTTCCCGCCAAACAGAGCCTTAGAAGTGTTGGACGGGGACCTTTTCGACTGCTCGCCGTATATCCCCCTCTCACGAAGACCCCATCAACAACCCTAACCCTATTGCGAACATGCAACCACTTCCGTACTCGTATGGTGTGTTTTGCTTTGAGTCACCGATCCCTGCATGTTAACACCACAATACAACTGAGAATTGCCAGTTACAAACCCACGGCCGGTGCGACACCAAACACATATCCGACTACTCCTTGCCCAACCTACGGTCGGATACCTAGGCTCTGCTTTACCAGCTTGACGGAGTAGGTCCTAGGAACAAATCCCCCGGCTTTGGTATCATAATTATCATATCATACGCGGGGCGAAAATCTTATCTTGGCATTAGTGGATAAGATAAGAGTTGATTGTTATACGGCTACGATACCAAACAGGGAGGGAGATTTGTTCCCAGGTTGACTCAATGTCACTCGCGGCTGTTGACACTCGAAGAACAATTCCTGCCTTAGCCAAACATATCCTCAGTCGGATTATATTGTACCCTCAGTCACACTCCCACATTCACCGGGAAATAAGAAGGACCGGCAATGACACGGCGATGGGAATTTACCATAACGGAGTGGGATAGAGGATCTGGTGTGTGCTGGAAATATGCGGGAAAGGACCCGCATGATCCATGAAGGATAACCGGCATCCTGTTTTGCTTTGTTAGTTGTTTTCATCCATCACCGGTTCTGTACATCTCTCCCTACTCGGCCGCCTGTACTCCGTTCATCAGTCATTAATTCTTCCCCCACCCTGCATTCCCCGCCCTCCTGGACTATATCCCTATCAGATATTTGTTTCCGCTCTTTATACTATACTCGTTTTGCTGCTGTATCCTTAAATCAAGTGTCCAATCCTCTGTTCGTAAACCTTGCTAGACAAAATGGCCAGTACCGTACTGGCGATCAGACTTTTAGTTTTGCCATGTTACTGATCGTCGTTTCGGTTCGGTTCGTTGCCGTTCCGTTCCGTCGCCGTTTCAAAAGTCGTCGCAGTTTAACAGTTATTACGACAGCATGCTGCTAAATAATTTCAGATCACACCAAGCCATCCTTGCGACGCTATCCCGCTCCACTACGGAGGTACAGCTCCTAATTTTTGTATGTTACACCAGTTGCTCACACAATCCCCACTGCGAGTGTAACATACAAAACTTAGGCGTACAGAACACAATGCCCGGAAAAAGGAACAGAGTGATACTAGGAAGCAAAGTTTGAACACCGGGTTACAGTTCAATATAGTGGTGTAAGTGCTCGAGCACAAGAGAAATACTTGTATGCTGTTTAGTCCGTTTCACGATTTCATACCATAAGTCATAAAGACACATTTTTCCCGGGGGGTTCTCCAGCCAAATCCATTAATAGCTTCCAAGCTTTCAAATTTTATAGAGACCCATTGCCCATACCAAGGATGACGTAGGACGAGGCGTTTAACGAGTGCTGGTATGGTCCTGCTCCTCTTAAAAGAGGCAGCTAGGATTTTAATGCACAAGCCGTACTGCGGTGTGATCCGGTGACAACTTCCACAGCCACTCCGAACTGTAAGCTAACTTATAGGACTCGGCACAGCACTATGGAGCGTATTTTATACGACAGCCATGTACGCGGCAAGTCAGTGGGGTTTGCGCTTAGCTTGGTTGGGGATGGGTAATTACTTCTTTGGTCCGGAGATGGCTGTCTTTTCGGGGGTGACTATCATTCAAGTAAAAGAGGTTGTTCTTCCTTGAGAGTTTATCTGTTTTATTTTCCTTTCCGGCTTCCTGTTCCCCCAACATCATCGATAACGAAAAGGCTATCTGCTCAGAAGCATTTCTTAAAGTGGATCAGGTGGTGAGAGGTCCAGCTCCCCTTTCCTTCTTTTGAATAAAACGGAATACCCGGCGAGCAGTGGAAAAATTATCTATTTCCTCCCCATAAGGCGAAGCATAAGTTTGGAGCTGTCGGACAATACCTACCCCCGCGTCCACGAAACGCCGAGGGAACTCAAGCGCCAACAGTGCAGTGGCGTACTACCTGCTGATTTGATAAGCGGCAGGACGCCTCACTGATAAGTCCAATCGGGGGCTCAGATCCTTGGCGACAACGTGTCTGAATATACTAGTACTTGAAAACGGCGAGCGGAGAACAGTGCCGAGTACGAGTACGAGTACTAGTACTGTACAGTGGACGAAGCACGTGTTGAATATGTCCGTACCGGAATTGTCCAACAATGTGTTAAACGCCATCGACAAGTGACAGTGCCCATTGTGCAGCGCATAAAGTTAGCCTTACTCGAGTGCTGTACCGTAAAGCTTCTCTGCAGGAAGTGGCTTGGCGGAAGGCGAGCTTGTTGCGTGTGCTATGTACCGTACAGTACCACATTGTTGGCTCCAATGGTCGCTCGAGTAGGGGTACTGGTAGTGAGTAAGCAAATTGTTGGCAAACCCTAGTTGGGATGGATGCCACCAAAGAATCTCGGACGAGTCGAGGGGAATGGGGAGGTTGTAGTACTGTACCGGTACTTGAGTACAGCACAAGTACCTTATAATCTCGGGAAATCCACTTTCTCCGTCAGCCCCAAATCTCCGGATTGTCGGTAAAAAAGTCCTTAAGAAGGATTAGTGCTTTCCTGACACGGTGTATCCTATGGCTGTGTTGGATCTCGTTAACCTGACAAGCTAAACCTATCTTGGGCTGATGTCGCGATCTACACAGCCCGGAGATATTGGATTTCACGAGATTATACGGTACTCCGTAGACTACCTGTACTTTACTGCAGGAGAACCATTTCCTGCAAGGGATTGAGTACAGTACTAGTATTGGTACTGTGCCCGGATACGGTATTGGTGGGTACTGTAGGCCGTTGCTTTTTTCAGCCTGCCACTCCGATCGCCTAAGATTTTGTCGTCCTTGTACGGTACTGTACCGGAGCACTTGCACCATGGAATATTGCTGAGGTTGATTCCTAACCATATGGCGCTCGAAGAGTGCGTTTCACCTCCCCGGCCAAGGAGTGAGTTGGGGAGTTTCCGGTTCACCGGGAGGTTAACTTGTTACCTATGATTTAGTTTTCAGAGGCGGCACTTATGCCCACCCTTTTCGCCTAAGATTCCTCACCACATCAACACTGCCACCGGGGCATAAAAAAATGCATTGTTGGCAACGGGGTAGTTCTCCAATGCTAAGGGTAGTCTGCGACGAGGGCGGACTACCGGCACGAATGCTAGTCGGTCCATCTTATCCCCACGAAACCAGATCGCCCGGGCCCTTGGTGGAACGACGAGGAAGACGATAGGTCCCACTAGCGGTTGATAAAATATCCCAGAATGTGGGCCCCCTGTGGCCTCTCCGGAATCATATCGGAGAGGTTAGCTGGCGAAGCTTGATAGGCTTGCCGCGACCTAATAGGGCCACCACGACTTGCTCACATCTATTCGTAAATATAATTGCACTTTCGCTACCGGTAGCATCCTCTCGCGGGATTTATGCTAGCAAACAGATTTCTATCTTGATGTGATTCATGTCATGAGAGAAGGTACGAAACTTAACTCTCGATTTTATATCGCCCGATACGCACTGGCAGACCACTTAAATAGCCAAAGAGATAGAGAAAGGCGAAAGTAAAAGGTTAAAAATTATAAGCACTCAAAGGACGGGATGTACATCCCGACCCACATAACTCGGTCAGCGGCTTCTAGTTCTCCCGTCTCCTCTGTGCTTCTACTCGTAATTCGCCGATCCCTTATCGACCTACCGGTAGTTGTCCCCTGCCGAGCCCCACCACAGCTCCCCAGCAACCCCGAAGGATCCTGACCGATTCCCACAGTTCATGTAAGGGTGCATTTGTCTTTTTTACTTTTTTCACCCCATTCAAATCTAGGTTGCCATACCCTACCCCTCCATTGGTGGCTGAAGAGCAGGCTAGAGAAGATTTTTGTGATAGCGGGATTATATAATTGGATCTCGCTAGAAAATCTTGAGCCTTCAGATCATCGAGGGCGCAGCAAGGCATACCGGTACCGGTACGGAGGTACGAGTACTGTACTCGAGTCCTAGTATAGTACAACACCTAAGTTTTGTATGTTACACGAGTGGCTCACACAATACCCACCGCTGGTGTAACATTCAAAACTTAGGCGCTGTGCTAATACTCGTACCTCCGTACAGTACGGTATCGCATTGTGCCGGGTTTCATGCAGATGCCTGTAGGTTACCCTATTCCAAGGCTGACACCGTCAAAAGTGCCCAACCTGGCCTATAATTTCATTATCCTCGGTTGCCGACCCGCCTTAACAGGTTTCAAATAACTTTAACTAAAAGCTTGCCCCTCAACCACGCCTCAGAACAGCTTCCTCTCCTTTCGCTGGACAGGGAACGGGTGAGTGTTTGGTTGTCGAGTTGCTGCTGAACGAATGTTGAACCCCAAAAAGAAGTTCCGGAAGTGGACCGCTATATCTCCAGGTGACGATCACCACCACAGAGAAGGAGGAAGTAGATCTTCCTCAATAGAATTGTTGGCTCTAGGATCCGAGACCACTCGAGAATGGTCAACCTCCCTCTCATCGGTATGGAAACCGGTTTGGTACACGGGTTGGCATACTGGCGTCTTAGGCTGTGCCGCTTCCGTTGTTCTAGTTCTTTTTATAAACACCGGTTTAACGATCTACGCTGCAACGAATCCGGAGTACAAGATGGAAGGGGGAGTTGGGACGTTGTATTTGGGTAGTTGTGACAAGAGTAGGACGATCGGGATGTGGTTGCATCTCGGGATAAATGCCCTTTCGACACTTCTGCTGTCCGGGAGTAACTACACGCAGCAGTGTCTCGCGGCACCGACGCGCAGCGAGGTTGATGCAGCGCATGCGAGGAGGCTATGGATGGACATTGGAGTTCCGAGTGTTAGGAATTTGTTCAGGATTAAGTGGGAGAGGACGTTGTTGTGGATTGCGATTGGGGTTACGAGTATTCCTCTGCATTTGCTGTAAGTTTATGTTGTCATGCTCGCCTGAGTTCTGGGAGGAAGGTTAACTGGAATATTGCAGGTACAATTCCGCAGTTTATAATTCGATAGCGGCGAACGATTATGTAGTAACCCTCGTGACCGACAACTACATTGAACAAGCGCCCCAATCGAATGCGACCGAGGCGCTTCTCGACTTCTACCAGGAGTTATACAACATCGAAAATCGAACGACCATGAATTTTCCCATGTATGGGGGGGTGGCTGAGACGTTCAATGGTGTGCTGGAGGGATACAATACCGGTGCCCAGGCGTACGAAGACTTGACACCCGGTGGCTGCACAAAACTTTATAACACCGACTTTATCTCCAGCCACAGAAACTTATTCCTAATCACTGGACAGGGTTCCAATGTCACGAGCAATAACACTATTATAAATATTATGGAGGTCAGTGCCGAGGGGATCTCGCCAAGTAGTTGGATGTGCGATTACGAAGAGGCGACTGAGGGGGGATCTTACCTTCGGACAGGTCGCACCTGCATCTCCAACAACCTAGTCTCGAATGTGACGGGTGGGGCTCCATGGCGGGTGCAACTCTCAACAGGGAGCGAAGTAGAGATAAGCGGATGCAAGAGCGAGAAGATATCCGAGCTGGAGAAGTGCAAGGTGCAGTTCTCCCTAGGAATAATGATCGTCGTTATCTGCTGTAATTTTGTTAAGGCTGGTTGTATGGTCATGGCGGTGGTTAGATCTCGAGAGCCGACTCTGGTTACGTTGGGTGATGCCGTGGACTCCTTTTTGAGAAACCCAGACCCAACGACAGAAGGGATATGCTTTGCCGATCGGCAGTTTGCAAAGCAGCAGTGGAGGCATGGGGGGAGGACAGGGCCGAGGCAGTGGAAGCAAGAGGGGGTACAGAGGTGGTGGACTAGCGTTAGTAAGACGAGATGGATAACTTGTAATTTTTTCTTCTTGATAACCATCATGGTCTCGGGGGTGTTACTTCGAATGGGGATCCGCAATGATGGGAAGTACTTTGATATCGATCTTAAGTCAATGTAAGTCATCCCTCCCCTAGTACTCCCTTCGAGAACAATGTTAAGGGAAAGAAAAAAAAAGGTTGAAAAGAGGGTTTGGAAAAGTAAGCAGCGGCTCCATTCTCAACATCTACTTCGGAAATATAACCCAGGCAATCCTCCTGGCTAACCTTCCACAAACAATCCTATCATTCCTCTACTTAACCTACAATTCCGTCTTCACCTGCATGCTCTCGGGCCACGAATGGTCCCTCTTCAGCCACCATCACCGCACCCTCCGCGTCACATCCCCGCGGCCAGGCCAGCGCTCCACATACTGGCTTCAAATACCTTACACCTACGCCATCCCTCTAATGACCCTGAGTGGCCTCCTCCACTGGCTGACCTCGCAGTCAATATTCCTTGCGAGGGTGGAGATATGGGACCCACTTGGGAGGGGGATTGTAGGAACGATAAGCACCGTGGGGTACTCCTGCATTGCCATAATTTCCGTCCTCACGCTGGGAATTATCGCCCTGCTGATTGCCGCCGGGATGGGGTATAGGCAATTTTCCGCCGAGACTGCTACTGTTGGGAGTTGCTCTGTGGCGATCTCGGCCGCTTGCCACGCCTGGGAGGAGCCGGATGTGATTATCGGGAAGAAGGTTCGCTGGGGGGATGTGGGAATTGTGCAAGATCTGGGGTTTAGACACTTGACGTTTTCGAGTGAGGAGGGGGTTGGGAAGCCGATTTTTGGGGAGGTTTATGCTGGGAAGAGAGAGGGGAGGAGTGATAGTTTATGACTTTGTTTTTAGAGAGGGTTTCTTTTCTTTCATCTTACCATAGAGGAAAATCGGATTTGGGAGGTTCGAACTATATATATTTCGCTTAGATATTCGAAGTATGGGGAGAGTTGTGTTGTATATTGCTCTGGTGAATAATATGGGCTTGGTGTGAACGACGGTCTGCAGATTTATGGCGTAGTTATATCTGATACACAGTTTTGATTGCGGTCATGAAATATCACCAACACACCGCTGACCAGGCCCCTGGTGCTACTAGTGTCCATCAAATTCAATGAGAACGCCACCCATAACACCCCACTCAACCGACCACCTCCTCCACTACCGGTAGTGGATGAGTTGCTTATTTCCAACCGCCAGATGCCACCGCGGCTAAAAACCGCTTAAGCAATCCGGGGCATGATACCATGGCTTACAACCCCTCAATGATTCTTTCCAAGAGCACATTGCTGAACTTCCATTTCCCGAGTAACTTAAGGCTATTCTGATAGTCATACGAGCTCCTGCTTGGCCACCGGTTCCGACACGTTACAAGTTGACAGGGCCTTACTCGACCTCGAGCGCGTGATCGGCTGAATGAACTTGTAGGAGAACTAATGACCTTTTTGTGAAAATGGAAGGGCAGGAAATGAAAGTACTGCCCGGGAACCAAACCCATGAAACCCGAGGTGGCTTCCATGGGATGATAGCACATAACTAATACCGCGGAGCTCGGCTCATTAGCGACGGTCAGCTTTTAGTATGGAGAATGTCTCATCCCACCAAAACTGCTTTTCGTCAGCACCGGCAGGTTGTCCTAAAGTTGTAAACGTGTCAACCTTTCATAAAAAAGTTACCGGAATTGCATGGGATAATTATTTTCATATTCTCGGGGATTATTCATTACTGTGGCCAATTCTTAAACTGAAAAAAATATCTGAAAATTTTCAGAAATAAGTACCAAACACTCCAAAGAGGATCGAAAAAAGCCTCCCGTTTTTCAAAATTTGTCCTGATAACCTTTTCGCATCAGCATGGAGTGTTCCAACTCATAATGGCCTTTTTCTTTAGTGTCGGCAAGTTGGAGTGTCCTTAATAATCTGAATTCTACTGTGGCGGGATCACCTAGAAAGTGAAAAGTGAAGATGAATCATGAAAGCCGTGCTCTAAACTCCAGTCGCGCCTGTGCTAGCCGTTTTTTAAAGTCTCCAAAACGGAAGAAATGGTTCAGTCGTCGGATAACTGACAGCTAAGCCAGCACGAGGTTCTGTCGGAACTCCCGTAACTTGAACTCAAGGATATAAAATCACGTTCCAGGTGCTCGAGAGAACAACTATATAACATCACAAACTCCTTGGAACTATCTAGGTTTCTGAACACTACACGTACTCTATAGAAACGGAAGAACAGTGATACTGCGTATTCAGTAGTGGTTTTCTTCGCTGTATTCTATACATTTGTCAAAGCTAACTGTCAGCAATTAAGAGCAAGCTTCTACTGCAAGAGGCAGCGCAGTTCTGTAGTTTTTAGGTGACAGAGAAAGAGGAAATGAAGCTTGTTTTGTCTACTAGCCGCACAGGAGTGAGTTTATATATTCGAGCAGAGAAAGATGGGAATACGGGGGAGAAAAAGCGAGGGAAACCCGGGTTCGGGATCACGTGAAAAGCTAGGGAAGGCGGAAAACAAAGGAAAGGATAAGAATAACAAGTAATGACAAAACGGAGCACCATGGTTGAATAAGCTATGACTTTGATGTAATGATTCCAGTCCTCATAAACCTGTTTGTTTTAGGAAAAAAGAATCAACAGGTTTCAGGTCAAATGACCACTACCAACAGGAAGGCTTTCTCGATTTAAAGATTATATAAATATGACTAGATACTAGCTGCCTTGATCCATAATTCGAATTTCTGGAAATAATAACTGGAAAACTATGATCTTCAGCTTTGAAGCTGGGACATTTCGTATGGGGGAATCAAGGAGTGTCCGCCTGCGGATTGTGGGCGGGAACAAGCGGGGGCACACATTTTTGGGGGTAGGATATCTCGCTTGTCCCAATTCGGCAAATTATATTGATCCCCGAGGCGTAGACTGTGGATTTCTATTATCAAAGATGAGTTATAGCAGTGTCCTGACTCCAACGGGTAGAGAAATTTTCAAAATTGCCTGCAAGATTGCGAATAATTAAGTATCATAAGAAGTACCAGGCTTTTCTCAGCAGTCGAGCTGGACAATGACCACATGCGTAGGTTGGTCGTGACCGGAATCATATGACATGGGTGGGGGGGGGATTACTGAAGTCAAGTGAAGTCTAACCACGAGAGTAGGGAAGGAAAAATTAGAAGTGCAGTACCCAATTGTTAAACAAGGACTAGTAGCGGGGGTAATTGCTGTATTCGGGGGGTTTCGTGAGTTTTTGGTTCAGATTCTACAGGCACAAGAGATATCTAGTGATTCCGCCACTGATTCATCACACAAAAGATCCCTTGTACTTTTTTTTTTCCATTTCACGCTTTTTAAACCAAACTAAAGTATCCGCACCATCCCTCGTACAACGTACCGAAACAATTTTTTTATCCTTTCCTCCCCCTTTCTCCTTTCCTACAATCCATTCCCTCGTACAATCCCTTCCCTTCTGCATGTTCCAATACTTTGCCGCTACTGCGAACACTAAATTAACGGAATCCACAAGACACGATGTCCGTCGTGGAGCACTTAGGTCAGAGCTTCTCATCGTGAAAGATGACTTACCGCAAGATTAAGTGGCTGTGTGCTACCACTCTCTTGGCTTTTGTGGCCATAATTTGATAAGCGGTAGCGAGTGAGGAAATTTTTGACGAGCTCTACTTTGGATGGACGTCACAGGAGAATTCCGGACCAATTGCGAGAGGCAGTGGTTGAAATCATGGATGCTGCTCGGCATGCTCATGACTTTGTTCTCTTGTCCACCGGCATATCCGTCCGTCGGCATCCCTACCCGTCCGTATGTTGCCCGTCTACATATCCGCTGTACTATACGTTCCCGGAGCCGACCGTTTGTCCGTTCCCGCCTGTTCGCTCCCCTCCCGCCTTTTTTGTTGGCGCACTTGCTTTGTTGGGGCGGAGGTTCTTGTTGCGCGCTTTGGAAAAGCGCTTCCGACGGAGAAGGATATAAACGGCAAGGGAGTTATAGACGGTCGGGAGTCTTTGTTCTAGTATTTCTTTTGTTAGCACGGGAGCGCTGAAGTCAACGGGAGCGCTGAAGGCAATTGAAAGATTTTTAAAAAAAAAGACAGGCATGACGGTGCAAGGTAGCGAGCGAAATAGCGCATCTACCTCGCTTGGTGTGCTGAGCTGGAAACCCAATAGCCGTCTCGATTGATTAGAGACTTTGCGGTGGATGTACAGTACAGTATCCGGGATTCCTGCATGTCAAGAACACTGATTTTTCAGCTAGAGATGGGTAAATTATGACTTTTCGGTGGATCACTCGCAAGCCGTGTCACTGCACATTGCTATGCACTGATGCAGGCAGATAAATCTCCAGCTCGGTAAGCTCTGGACCGAACTCAAGCGGTGCAAGGTCAACATGGCTCATTCTGTGGCTCCTCAGGTTTCAACAATGAAAGGAATTTTGAAAAATGGGGTGGCGTTGGTGGTGTTAGGGGGGGGGTCAAAGTGGTTGAGGTCTAATTCGTTGAATTCGCTCTTGTCGTGGAGTCAAATCAAGGTCTGGGGTATATCAGGGCTTCGCCTATGCACGCCAAGATGGGTATAAATTTATGTCTAAGCAGGCTAGGACTCAGTGGCATTGTTGCACCACTGCAAGGTCGGGCTAATTCACAGTATATTAGGGTAAAATTAATGTGATCAAAAAATATAAAACTGTGACCATGTTTCCCGATGTGAGTGTAGCGGTATATCTCCTTTCTTCGACCTGGGCTTCCGAGATGTTAATTGAACCGCAGTAACACATTTGTTCCAAATGGGGGTATCGCATATCCTGATCGGGTTGGGAGCATTTGTGATTCGTGCTCTGTTGCCTAAGCATGATTTCGCCCAGTGGGGAAATACCGTGTAACCAAGGCGGGGCAAGAGATTTCCCACTTTTCTCAAAGCTTCCTTCCCCCAACATTCGCCCCTCTGTCACCGATACCCTACTCGAGCACTTTCCACATCCACTCTCGCCTAACGGTAAACTTTTCCCCAACAAACGAGAGCAACAAAACTCGTACGCTTGACAAAATGAGCCGAACATTATTAAATTTTCAAAACTCAAGCGTGATCGGCAACAACCACAACAGTGGGAATATCGTAAACAGTTACAACTCTATATCCATATCTGGAGACAAAGGCCAGGTTCTGGAGTGGCTATCACCATGGACATCACGGGAAAGGCACGGGACTGTTCGTAACGAGCGGGCGGGTGGAGTCGGAAACTGGCTGCTTCGCGAGGAAAGCTTTTCTACATGGCATACATTGGAGAATGCGAAGCCTGTGCTATTATGTCACGGAGATCCGGGCGTCGGTAAGACGTATATCAGGTATGAGCCGCAGTTGCCCCCGGAATGAGTAAAATGCTAAAAGAGCAGCACAGCTCGCTTGTAATAGATACACTTTCCAAAGGAACTTATCGAGAGACTGTGGCCATCACTTATGTCTACTGCGACTTCACAGCTCGCGAGGTTCAATCTGTTCGCAATCTCTTGGGATCGGTGTTAAGGCAGGTTATATCAGCAATGACAGAGACCCCCAGTGAAGTACTGGCTGCGTTTGAGCGTGCGAGAAAATACGCCGATGGTTGTAGGCTCCAACTTTCCGAGATCCTCACGCTGCTCATCGGGTATCTATCGAATTTGAAACGGAACTTCATATGCATCGACGCTCTAGACGAGCTTCCACAAAAGGAGCGGCCCGAGCTTTGGAAGTCTTTGCGGCGCCTTACCCAAGAGTGCCCAGGAACACGGTTATTCCTTACCGGGAGGCCCCACATCGGAGAGGAAGTACGGAAATATTTTCCTGAAACTGTAGAGATGTTGCAGATAGACACCCGTGCGGGTGACGTCGGGTTATACCTTAGGGCCAGATTGGATGGAGACCCGGAGTTGGGTGCAATGAACGAGGAATTAAAGGCTGATATTCTCAAAGTTATTCCGGAAAAGATCTCGGGGATGTATGTATTGTCCCTAGGTGTTGAATTCCACATGCGTGACTAACAGCGATCTCTAGATTTCTTCTCGTTCGTATCAATATGGATGCAATCCTTGCCGAGCCGACAATTCACGGGAGAAGACAAGTACTTGAGAGGATGACCAATGGCCGTGGTTTACAGGATGCATACAGCACCACGTCGGAGCGGATAAGACAACAGGGCGGAAGCAAAGCAAGGCTGGGAATGGAGGCGCTGATGTGGATTTGTCATTGCGAGCGGCCCTTGAGCCCAGATGAGTTATGCCATGCGCTGGGAGTAGAATTGGGGACTGAAGATTTTATCGTGGATAATGTACCCCGGTTCCATGCCGTACTGGGCTGCACCTTAGGACTTGTTACAGTAGGCGAAGAGGATTCAGCGGTCCGTCTCCTGCATCTCACACTTCAAGAGTATCTTGGAGAACATCCCACCCTGTTTCCAACAGCCCATTCGATGATGGCTGAGGTCTGCCTGACTTATTTAAACAGTCGGTTCATCCGCACACTGGATGTAAGCCCCGATACGGCCCTGATAAGAGCACCGTTTCTTAAATATGCTACATGTTCCTGGGGAATTCACACATCCACAGAGGTGACTGAACCCTTAAAGCTATTGGCGTTGCGACTTCTTTACGGATACGAGAACCATTTATCAGCCACTATTCTCTGGCGAGAGAAGATACGCAAATGGAAATTCGAGGGAGACCTTGAGAGTATTAATGGACTACACTGCATAGCATATTGGGGGATTGAGGAAGTTGCAATAACCATGCTAGATATGAAAAGGTGAGACATCAATGCACAAGATTCGAAGGGGGACACACCATTAAGTTGGGCTTTGCGATACGGGAAAGGCAAGGTGGTGGAACTATTTACAGATCAGGGAGATATCGAGCCCGACAAAGTTAACAGAAGAGGTCGTACAGCGTTATCGTTTGCTGCTGAGTTGGGGAATACAAGTGTATTAGAGCTACTTCTAGAGCGAGGGGATGTCAATGCCGATTTAGCAGATAATGGTGGACGAACACTACTATCATATGCCGCAGAGTCTGGGCGAGAAGGTGTAGTCAAGCTGTTTCTAGAGCGCGGGGATGTCAATGCCGATTTACCAGATAATGGTGGACGAACACCACTATCATATGCTGCGGCGTCTTGGAGTGAAGGTGTAGTCAATTTACTTCTGGAGCGCGGCAACGTCAATCCCAATTCACTGGATAACGATGGCCAAACACCCTTATCATATGCCGTTCAGCGTGGATACCAGCCTATAATAAATCTGATACCGAATTATCGAGTCCCCACCCGTGAATCATCAAGAACCAGTGTCCAAACGAAAGACTCTGTCGACGGCGAGAAAACTCCCGAGAAAGATGGAACTCACCCACTGCCTCTACTTCATCGGACGATGTCACCCCTCAAACACATCAGCTCTTACGCTTCTCCTCCGTCACTTGATCTCTCTCGTATTGGCCTCCTTAGGAACAATCTTTACCGCTCCCACACTCTGGGGCAAATCATTTGGACTCACCAGATGCCCGATCGCGCCCCACCCCCACTCGTTGATCCAGAGTAGGATTTCTGTTTTTCCTTAGCAGTTTAATCTTGTTGTTCCCTCTCCTATTCCTCCCGTTTTTTACATTCCATGTATCCGGGAGTTTTTGTGGGCTATTCCATTCCATTCACGGCGCTTGGGGTTATGAATATTTCACCCCCATTTAGATCCTGTGTTTTGTAATCTTGTTGGTATAATACCTATTTTTCTTTTTCCACTTCCGTCATAGGTTGAGGTCTTTTTATGTGGTATTCCTGGTGTCTCAGTAGATGTGTTCCTTCACAGCAATACAAATATCGTTACCAGCGAGCTCAGCGTAGACAAAACAATTATCTGGCTAAACAACCTATCAGGTACCCGCCAGCCAGCCTCACCCAATCCTCCCATCTACCCACCCACCTACCTTTCAAAGGCTCAACCACCTCTAGTATCCCTCTCCATTAGTCCCCCCCAGCCCCACGCTCCCCCTCACGCACTCACATACACATTGCGCCTAATCCACGGCGATATCAAATCTGGTAATAAATAGACAGAGTCATCTCCTCCCCGTCTCGGTACTTACTTGGACGCAAAAGCTCATGGGTGCACCCGCCCCTATGCACATAGCGAGCCACGGATTCTTCAGAAGCGTTTCTGGCGAGGCTTGCTCTTTGAGTATATATTCAAAAGCTGAGTAACAGCGCTTCTGGGGATGTGGGGCCGAAGCTGGTTGGATGAGGGTGTAATCCAGTTGGTTAGTGACACATGGCAAATACAAGTCGGTAGTTAATGCTTCATGTTAGCGGATTGATATCACGTAACAGAGGAATGTAGTGACGGCGGGGGAGCTCCTTGGATTACGTATGATGGAGGGGGGGGGGCGGTGGGGATTCGACGCTCATGGAATTACCCAATACCATATCCTTTCTCGCCAGGCCCTCTTGGCAATTTGCTTGGCTTCCCGCTATCACTCTTTCCTTGGCCGCGTTGCTTGAAGCTAACCTACCTTTAATTAATTCAGCCCGCTACCAGGTTTGGCGGCAAACAACCGATACCCGCCGTATATCAGAGGTATAAGTAAAAACACCGGAAAGCGGCATCCTTGACTATAGGATTTAATGTTGCCCTTTGCCACCGGTGCCGATGTTGCGGAAAGTATTGATGAATTATGATTTCTTATACCAAGCGAATCCTTCCACAGACTGCCACCCCCAAGAGACCACAGGACGGCTAAAGAAAGCGCATGGAGGTGATCCTTTGGGATGGAAGGAGGAGCCAAGCTAAATCCATAGTGTTCTTGACCGGAGGCCAATTTAGGAAAATCCTGGTCCTTTTGCATCTATACGATTTGCGATATAAACTTACAGTTTGAGCACTACCGGGCACCAGTGATATGTTATGCATGACAACCGACTAACAACTGAGATGGCAGACACCTAGATTATCCCTCACAGGCTACATACAAGATGCGCACCCAGTAGGTAGGAATCCCGTGTAAATATTGAGTGAGGAGACCGGGATAGTGAACCGGTGTTGATACCGAGTATAGAAGTCTTTCGTATTACCATGAATAATATGGCGGAATTACTAGGGCAAGAGTGAAGGAGGAATTCGGAACTAAACGAGATTGTGCAAGATCTTGGAAGCAACCAAGAAAACTCACATTCCCATTATCCAAACTGATGAGTGAGCCACTGGTAGTGACCCTACAGACAAAAAACTATGCTCTGTTTATCAAATCCTTATATAATCCACCCTGCAAACTCTGACCCAACCTTCGGGTAACGTAGCCGCCTGGAGCGGCAACCTTAAATCAACCTTAAATCAACCTTAATTCAACCTTAATTCAACCTTAAATCAAACTACAAATCCTACACATCAAACAACACCTGTGGCAACTCCTGCGACAACTCCATTTGAAGGCCTTACTCCTATCATGTAGAAATGCCGAATATCCTCGGTCATACTCCAAATATTATCCTCGGTCAGAATATACCCTCGGTCGAATCCTCTCATCCTCTGCTGAAGTAGAGCAAATGGGCGGCAGTGGGATTGAGCATAATGGAGAACACGGCATACGCTGGAAGTATGTGAAAGTGGATCAGGATGATCCAGAGGAGGATAAAAGACAGCCCGTTTTTCCTTTGTCAGTTGTTTTTCGTTCATTATCCAATCTATCTCTCTCTTTCCTCCGTTACCTGTATTTAGGCCAAATCAGTATTTCTGTTTCTTTTCACTACCTATCTCCTCCGTGAGAATATTTCTCCAGTTAGGATATTTAATTTGATCTTTGCATCTTTGTCCGGCCATTCAATTCAAGTCTACAATGTCCAAATCGCTGCCGAAAGCCTTGTTGTCGAAAAAGTAGCAACATACCCTCGGCGATATATCTCGCTTAAGTCAAATCTATGTCATCCACCGATGAACCACCATGATACCTAAATATACTGTTCAACCTCAAGACACTCTATACCATTCTTCACACAAATGCCCTTTCGACACATCTGTTGTCCAGGAGTAATTATACGCGTCAGTGTCTCGCGGCGCCGACGCGAAGCGAAATTGAAGTAGCGCATGCGAGGAGGCGATGGATGGACATTACTGTGGATTGCGATTGGGGTTATGAGTATTCCTCTCCATTTGCTGTATGTCTATTTTACCGCGGCCGCCAGAGTCCTGGGCGGAAGGTTAACCCGAGAATTGTAGCTATAATTCGATAGCGGCGAACAATTCTGTAGTAACCCTCGTCACCAACAATCACTTTGAACAAGCTCCCTACTCGAATATGACCGAGGCGCTATTCGGCTTCTATCATACCAGGAGTCTTACAACACCACAAATCGCACGAAAATTGCGGCGTGCCAAAAGTTTGAGCTGTTCAGTAGGGCGCTCGAGAGTTACAACGCCAGCCCACGGGGCTACGACGACTTGACACCCCGTGACCGCACAAAACCCCATAATACTAACTTTATCCAGCCACGGAAACCTATTCTTAATCACCAAGCATAGTTCCAATACCACACAACAACACCCTCCTGAATATTAACGATGTCAGCACCAGTGGGATCTCGCCAAACAGTTGGATGTGTGATTACTGCTTGGCCATTCCGGGTGGAGATTACTATAGAAAAGGTCGCACGTGCAACCGCAGCGACATGGCCTCTAATGTGACGAACGGGGCTCCGTGGGGGGTGCAGCTCTCAACAGGAAGTATGGCAGGGATAAGTGGATGCAAGAGCGAGGAGACACCCAGGCTGGAGAGGTGTAAAGTGCAGTTCTCGCTAGGGATCATGATCGTGTTTATTTGCTGTAATTTTGTTAAGGCTTGCTGTATGATCACGGCTGTGGTTAGATCACGAGAGCCCACTCTGGTTACTTTGGGTGATGCTTTGGAATCCTTGAGAATCCTGGACTCGACGACGATAGGGATGTGCCTTGCCAATCGTCATTTTATAAAGAGGGAGTGTAGTCGTGGGAGGACATGGCCGAGGCAGTGGAAGCAAAATGGAGTACAGAGGTGGTGGACTAGCCGTAGCAAGACGAGATGGGTAACTTGTAATTTTTTCTGCTTGATAACTATACTTTTTGCGGGAGTCCTACTTCGAATGGGGATCGTCAACGACGGGAAGTACTGGAGTACTGATATCAAATCAATGTAAATCATCTCCCCTCTCCTGATTCTACTTCAGAGAAAAATATTGAGACAATGACAAAAAAGGTGGACTAAAGTTAGAGGGGTTGGAATAGTGAAGAGCGGCTCCATACTCCCTATCGACTTCCGAAATATTATCCAGGAAATCCTCCTAGCTAATATCCCACAATAAATCCTATCATTTCTCTAGTTAAGCTACAACTCCCTCTTCACCTGCATGCTCCCAGTCCACGAATGGTCCCTCCTCAGTCACCACCACCACACCCTCCGCGTCAGATCCCCACGGCCAGGCCAGCACTCCACGTACTGGCGTCGACTACTCTATTCCTACGCAATCCCTCTAATGGCACTGAGCAGCCTCCTCCACTGGCTAACCTCGCAACCAATATTCCTCCCGGGGGTGGAGATATGGGACGCGTTTGATCACACGACCCCGGTAGAGATAAGCACCGTCGGGTATTCCTGAATTGCCATCATTTCGGTCCTCACGCTCGGCATTCTCGCCCTAGCGATCGCCGCCGGGATGGGGTATAGGCAATTTGCTGCCTAGACTCCTACTGTTGGGAGCTGCTCAGCGGCGATCTCCACCGCTTGCCACGCGTGGGAGGACCCGGATGTGATTATCGGGAAGAAGGTTGGCTGGGGGGATGTGGGAATTGTGCCAAATATTGAGGTGAGGCATTTCACATTCTCAAGTGAGGAAGGGGTTGGGAAACCTATTCTTGGAGAGTTTTATGCCGGGAAGAGAGGCGAGGGGTGATCGCTTGTGATTATGTTTGTAGGGATGGGTTCCTTTCTTTCATCTTACCATGGGGAAAATGGTTGGGATTATATAAATTTAGCCTGAGATATTTGGCGCACAGGGGGGACTGTATTGTATATTCCTCTGGTGAGCGATACGGACCAGGTGTGAACTACAGGTTGTATATTTATAAAGTGGTACAAAGTGGTCCATATGGTAATGAAATATCTCTTACACACCGTTGACTAGGCCTGGCACTGCCACGGGTCTATTTAATGAGAATGCCACCCATAGTAACACACTTAGCTCACGACCTTCGCTACCTGTAGTGGGTAAATTGGTCACTCCTGGCGGCCGGATACCACAACTCAAAACCCATTAAAGACCACCCTCCGGGGCATCTCTACAGATGTTTCATTGTCTGCCATTTCTACTTATAACAGTCTGAGCTCCTGCTTGACCACCTATTCTCACACGCTGCCGGGCTTTACTTAACCTCATACGCAAGATGAGCGAACTAAACCTATTGGAGAAGTTTAATGATTTTGTTGGAAAAGGTTGAAGGTTAAGAAATGGAAATGCCCCCCAAGAACCAAACCCGAAGGCGCAGTCTGGCTTTTGTGTGTTAAGAACAAAAGACTAATATCCTACAGGGACCACTTAGGTTATAGAAAAATGGGAACGGGTAAAGAAAGGCCCATTCTAAACTCCAGTTAGACCAGCACTAGCAATTTCTTATTTCTCCACAATCGGATGCCAGGAAATGGTTCAACTATGGGATAACTACCCTCTGTTCAGGAATAAAATCTTGCAGCTACCATTACCTGAACTCAGAGATACGAAATGACATTCTGGTGATTTTTAAAGAACCTGAATAACACCACAAATACTCCAGCGTATCAACATTCTGGATCATAGTTTGCAAGTGGCAGAATCTAATAGAGGTTTTTTGGAAAGTTGGAGATTAGCGGAATTGACCGGGGAAGTTGAGTGATCCTTTCCTGGAATTAGTGAAGGTTCTGGACATGTGTAGAATAGTCCGGAATGAGATTGGATATCTGTTTTCCTTGAGTTATTTCATGATGTTTCTAAGTGTAGATAGAAACCGAAAAGTGTAATCGGGACACTGTTTGTGGTATGTGTTTTATTGTGTTTTCCGTTTGGGATATGCTGTATAATTAGTCTTTGTTTTGACAACCTTCTTATTACCTTTCTCCTGCGATCCAAATGTTAAGTTTAAGTTCTACCCAAGTTTTTGAACACTACAACTCTCTGGAAAGAAAAAAAGAGATACAGCCCATTCTCTTCCGATTTTTGTGATGTTTTCTATAGCATGTGGCAGCCTAAGTTAACCGACTAGAATTAAAAGTAAGTTTTTCTACGCAGGAATCAGCCACGATCAGCGAGTGACATACTATGATCGCAATAAGGGGCAATGCAAGCAAACAAATATACTTCACTAAATACCTCTACACATATCACAATCTTACCAGCTGGAAACTTGTTTATTGGAAAAAACCCCAGGAAGCACTATTTCCTGCCCCGTAGGGTAAGCATAATAAAAGGTTTTTCCCTTAAAACCTTTGTGTTAAACCTCTACAGTACTACCGCATTCTCACGAAAGCCAAGGCAAAATTTTACTTTCTTACCTCCCTCCCAAATGCACTCCTACCAGATTAGCACAGCCCTGTCCAACTGGCATATTAGGTTTGTGGCTTCAATGACTAATTACTGGTTCTACAAGGAGAGACGGAGACAAGGATTTTAGCTTGGGGTTGGAGTAAGGACGTATTGGAGGTCTGTAGAAACTTGGGGCCAATAGGTTGGGTTGGCCGGAGATGGAATTTGTATTTTGGAGCCAGGCTTGGATTAAGCGGGGGAGGGCTGTGTGGCACGAGTGGAGAGCTACTGTGATGAGACAGCATTGGGTATTAGAGGCTCCGGGTGCTGTGTTGCATTTCATTTTGAGGCTTGGTGAGGTATGATATAAAATGGCATTACTATGTTAGGGGTAATTTCCGAAGAGATCTATGATTGAAAGAGAGTATTTTATGAGAAACATTTAAAATACCACCAATTGCAAGAGTAAACTTGTTGACTGCCGAGGCCCAGGACATCCCACCAGCTAGCACAGGGACTGCTCACAGAGAAATGTATTCACTCGGCAACTCAAATTTGGTAGAGGGGTATTTGGCAACCTGACGTTTGGGTGGTTTCCCAAAATGTAGTTTAGTGGTAACTCATGCATTTCCAAACACCAAAGGTAAATTGTAAAAGCTTAGGTCAAAGGAGAAAATCAGTAATCCGGAGACGAAGTTAAATCCTAATTAAACAACTAAAATTTCTGTTAAAATAATGTTCATGAAATGAATGTTACAGTACGAAAAGGCTCCCAAACTGCAGTTCGAAACTCCAACCCAATCCAACAATGTGTTGCCAAATACCCATCGCGGACACCACAGCAATAAAAACCAAGAAAAATAAACCAAAAGTGTAAGCAGAAGAACCAAGAGCCTCTTTAATTTGTTATTTTATTTTTATATATATTAATTATTGAGGGAGATGCCCCGATGTTAGAGATCGAAATATTCTATGATCGGAGTAGTACCTCCTTAGGGCGTCTACATAACCGTCTACTTCCGAAAAATCTAAACGGTCATGTCACATGTATTTTGCAAACCTTTCAGCTACCATCGGCCGGGAAATGCATCATACCAACAACAAAGTAAACCCTTGCAAATAA
This sequence comes from Tuber melanosporum, assembly GCF_000151645.1. Taxonomy (NCBI): domain Eukaryota; kingdom Fungi; phylum Ascomycota; class Pezizomycetes; order Pezizales; family Tuberaceae; genus Tuber; species Tuber melanosporum. The sequence goes on from NW_003299084.1 coordinate 1,336,912, forward strand.
TTACTTCGCTCCCTCATGAAAGAGTAAAGAAAGGTTCAAAAATGAACCGAAGAAAGGAAAGACAAATCTAATGAACTGTCAGGGTTTTTTTTTTTTTCACAGTTAGGGGGAGCTTCTGTATGTTGATCCGCCCTTGCCTAAAACTGGTACATATTGGGTGGCAGGTTGCGCCCCAAATTTCTGGGGGATCGCGAAAACCTTTACAACAGGTCTCAGTCCATCCTTAAAAATTGTTGGAAATATCGGGAAAGTATCTACAGGCTTCAAGTTATTTATGGCCTTTTTTTTTTTTTAAAAAAAAAAGAAAACTTATTTTGGTTATCCAAGGAATAAAGAGACTGTTAGAATAGTTTGCTGTTCATTACGATGTAAAATATCTTGGGTGGCATGTCGTGGCCAAAGATGGTATCCGAAATGTATGCCAGAATGTAGATTATGTTATGGAAAAGGCTCCCCCATTGCATCAGATTGTTCCAAAAGTGTTTACCTTAGTTTTCACCGTTACAAAGACTAATATACCTTAAAAACTCGCTCGATTCGCATTTTCCGCCAGGTCACAAACGCCCTTGCCAACTCGCGACATCAGCCCAAGATAGGTTTAGTTACGCAAGTTAACGGAATTGCGAAAACTAGTTAATGAGATCTAACATAGCCATATGACTCAGGCTATACAGTGTCAGTGAAGCAGTAATCCTGCCTAAGAACCTTTCTCTCTCAATGCCGAGATTAGAGACTCAACGGAGGTAGCAAATTGAACGGGTTTTTATCGTATTTGTCTATGTGCGAACCATATGGGGTCTGAACATATAGGACTACAAATAAGGTTTTTTTTGGAAAGTGGTATTGCTAGAAACATACATATTATATAACATCATATATTGTTTAGAAAGTGTGAATTCGATATGATATTTGAACTAGTGATCCTACTTCATGTGATTTGCGGGCGGGCGATTACTTGTCGATATTGCTGGAGGAGGTTGCTCTAGAAGCGCCTTTACAAACACCACCCCACGCCTACATCGATTTGCCCTGCATATCGCCAACCGTCAAGCCCCCCTGACGCTCGGCACCGTCCCCAGCCGTTAGACGGACCTCTATAGTCAAACAGGCTCTTGGGCACAAGAGATACCACTTGCGGCAGTTAGCACTCAGTGTGTTTTTTCTTATGACGGAGGAGTATAACAGTCATCGACTGACTTGCGCAGCGGTGGGAAAAACACTAAAGGACTAGGAGGGGGCTGTGGTAGTAGGACGTGCACAAAAGCGTATGGTAAGGTAAAAACAGCTTCGCTCTCTTTCCTCTAAACTAATGGTAAAGACAAGTGTATAAGTAAAACATAAACAACGTATCCCCATCATTCCATGAATCACCACACCTATCCGTATCTCTCCAAGCATGCTACCCTTTCCTCCATACACTCCCATGATAACAAAGGAAAGACATGTCCGGAGAATCTCCCATCAATCTCTCAACCTCCACACTGATCTATCGAACATCGGAACTCTTCGCCAGACTCCCGAAACTTCCACAATATATCTCAATCGACCAACGTCGATCTAGAAGCTTCAACATTTTTCTCCCCAAAACGGTATCCTAGAGCAGAGAGAGATAGACTGGGAATAAAAAGGCGTGTGATAGCAAAGAGGACGCGAGAAATTAAAGCCTACCCGGACAAACCTTGGAGAACCTTCGTTGTAAGGACTTCAAGGATTTGAACGGGAAAAGATTCTATGGTGGGGGAGAGAGAAAGAAGGTAGCTGGCAGTTTATGCTGAGTGATTGTACGAGTATGCGGTGGCCATTGGCCAGCTTATCCCTGTAGCGGATCGTCCTTACGCTCGGATGTACCATACCAGTATAGGGCAACAGGGGTCACGGATTTGTATAGGTGCTCCGATATGCACTTGTATGAATTTTTCGTCAGATGTGAATCCCTGTTTTCGGGTATTGTACAGTACTGCACATGCGCTCTAGTTGTTGCCTACGAGTATTTCAAAAACGTCTTCTCATTTTCCTTATCTTATCCTAATACCGGTATCTGGCTGGCACCCGATTAGAAGTGTCACAACGGCTACTTGACTGTTTCAGTAGTTTCTGAGGCTCAATTAGCATATAGGAAATAGCCCTCTACTCGTACTTGTTTCAAGTACCAAGATCTCAGGAGCACCTGAAAAACCCATTGGCTTGCTTTATATATTCCTATATGCTCCACTCGCTACGGAAAACGCGCTTCAACACGAGTACGGGGAGCCCTCAAGTATTTTGACTTTGAAGCCTCACGCCGCCATGCACTGCAATCAGCGCAGCACTTCCCTAGTTAATCCATCCCCCGTTAGTTGGCAGTGTGCACCCAACCCATCCCCCGGGCTCAATGAGGAAGCAAAATTCCGAAATGTGGGGATAATTGAGGCTGTGGGTGGATCCCTAATGAGACATTACCATACCCTGGGGTCTAACAATGAGTCTCACTATATGTTGGGTCGGCTAGAGGGAATGCAGACAGCCATTATTAAGCGTTGAGGGTAGAGCTTCAATGTAGTAGCGCGCAGGGCGATTGGAATCGGGTGGATTAAAATACGGCGATCCTGTTGAATCGGGGTTTTTCAGCGGCAAATCGCAAATGGAGAATTGGATGTTAACTTATACCTGGAGGACAACAGAACATGAGTTTTACCGGTAGTAACAAAATTGCCTTTTTTGCCCCCTTTAGGAAATCTGACAATATCCAAGCTCAACAACCTGCTATAATATAGGTTATATTTGACTCCTAAAGATAGAGTTCATTCGCCTTATTCAAAGCTATTGATATGGTTTCAGCGGGTTTTGGGTTCTGAATGATCGGATGCTCGACATTATGCCGATTTATCTGAGGATGATGCACACTATGGATGGAGGGTCCCCCTGCTTGACACCAAGTAGGGCGATTTTGTACTATAGCACTGCAGGATTTTATGGTCATGGTTCGAAGGAATATCGAGTGAATAAATTATTGCTCAGCTCCCATTGAGATTGATGAATTCCTACGATGCACCCACCGGAGCTTCTGGGCTAGGTGATGCAGAGAGCAGCGGTGGCAAGGTACTACCGAAGGAGTATGACACCATTTCTTACGACTATCAGTATCTAGGTGTCGGTGTTTGGGCTGTGCTTAGACAAGCGCTTGGTCCGATCGCCTCGGACCTTGCCCTTAACACGGTACCGTACCGTACATGTATCCTGGATTATTTCTGCGGTCCGTTCCTAATCGCGCGATGTTCCAGGACATGGTTCTTGCCTCTTATCCAAAGAGTGGGGGAGTAGCTCGTGGCCCGTTTGGAGGTTACGTCTCCCGCATGCGATTTAGCCTTGGGAGGCCGCACTTGTACTGTACTCTATGGCACCAGCGCTTTTCATTTAAAATTCCTCACCGTAGTATCACTATCACCAAAGCTTGAAGAAACGCGTCACGGTATCCCTACTTTATAAGACTACTCACTGTTCAAACAGCCCTTACGCATTTTTGCCACCCAATTATGCTACCGAAAAGCGATCCGATACCCACTAAAATGGAATGTCCATGATGATAGCATCGCAGCAGACATCTCAACTAATGCTCGCTCCGAGCTAGGAGGTCTATCTTACAAAACATATGTCAATACTATTTAGGGCTGTGATGGTGTTTTATCTTTCGGCAACACCACTTTTAATTCAGGCTATCCTATTTTCCAGATCAAACGCTGTTCTATATTTTCGGTCTGTTCGGTTGGCGGAATTTACAAAAAATATTCCATACCATTAAGTTGTCATCATAACCAAATTTGGCCGAGACTCTGCTGGAAAACACGCTGCCACTTAGGAGGGTAACGGCAAACCCTTCCAAAATAGGATAATATATAACTTATCTTGTAGTACCTAAATCCTAGGGTTTATGCTGCTCAAATTAATATATAGTATGATTTATGGCAGTAGTGAGGAAGAAAGGAAAAAGGGCGGAAATAAAGACACATTTTTTCTATATAGTAAACATCCCCACGAATCGGCCGAGGACGTTAACTTACTCAAGATTGCCTGGAAACTCTTCTCTTCTCTGCTAGAGGGCATTTCCCCAACAAGGCATTCCTTCCCACATTTTGGCGGGAATCCTATCACCCTTCCGATCCTTCTATGAGTGGTAGGTAATAAGAGGGAAAAACCCTCACGTGCAGGTGCGCAGAAATCTCCCATCACTACAGTATTAATCTAAAACCTACTGATCAGGAATAATCTTGCGCCTTCCTATTATGAGAAGATTAATACCGAATACAGTACATACCGGTGCAAATTGTCAAAATATATTTTAGCGGTAAGGTCGCCTAAAGTGCCCATCCTTGCCCTTAATAGGAGTTTGAGATAACCTTAAATAGAGAACTCCCCCCCCCCCACAGCCTCTCGTGATCCTCAGAATGTCTCACTTTTTTTCCACAAGGCAGCGGACAGGTCAGCGTCTGTCTGTTGGGTCGCTGTTGAGAGAATGTTGAAGTTCAGAAATAAGTTAGGGGAATGGATGGTTGTGTCGCCAGATGACAATAGGGACCGGAGAGGAGGGGGAAGGAAATCCACTTCAATAGGATTATTGACTCTAGGGCCCTGGTACACTCGAGAATGGGCGAACTCCTTATCGCCAATATTGAACCCGGCCTTGTACACGGGTTGGCATACCTGTGTCTTATATTGTGCCACTTCCGTCATGGTTGTTCTGTTTATAAACATCAGTTCAACGATCTACGCTGCTGTGAATCCAGACCACAAGATGGAAGGAGGCGTTGGGACGTTGTATTTGGGTAGTTGTGACAAGAGTAGGACGATCGGAATGTGGCTGCACCTAGGGATAAACTTCCTTTCCACACTTCTATTGTCCGGGAGTAATTATACTCAACAATGTCTAGCAGCACCGACACGCAGCGAGGTTGACGCAGCGCATGCGGTGAGGCGATAGATGGATATTGGTGTTCCGAGTGTTAGGAATTTGCTCAGGATTAAGCGGGAGAGGACGTTGTTGTGGCTTACGATTGGGATTACGAGTATCCCACTCCATTTGCTGTATGTTTACATTACCACTCCCTCCCATATCCTAGCCGGAAGGTTAACCAGAAAATTACAGGTATAATTCTGCAGTATATAATTCGATAGCGGCGAACGATTTCGTAATAACTCTCGTGACCAGCAACTACTTTGAACAAGCGGCCCATTCGAATATGACAGAGGCGTTTTCCCTGTACTACCAAGAGTTATACAACACCCCCAATCGCACACGAATGATGAGGGATGGAGAGGTTGAGCTGTTCAGCAGGGTGCTCGAGGGATACAATACCAGCCCCGATGGTTATGAAGACTTGACACCTCGTGACTGCGCAAAACTCTATAACACCGACTTTATGTCTAGCCACAGGAATCTATTCCTGATCACCAAGAATCGTTCCAATTCTACGCACAATAACACCCTCCTAAATATTAACCTTGTCCCCGTCGATGGCATATCGCCAAGTAGTTGGATGTGCGATTACGACATGGCCCCTCCGGGCGGAAGTTACCGTCGGCTAGGTCACACGTGCAACCCCAACGACCTAGTCTCAAGTGTGACTAACGGGGCTCCGTGGCGGTTACTGCTCCCAACGGGTGGCGAGGTGGAGATAAGTGGATGCAAGAGCGAGAAGACATCCAAGCCAGAGAAGTGCAAGGTGCAGTTTTCCCTAGGAATAACGATCGCCGTTACCTGCTGCAATTTGGTTAAGGCTGCTAGTATGATTGTGGCGATGGTTAGATCTCAAGGGCCGACTCTGGTTACGTTGGGTGATGCTGTGGACTCCTTTTTGAGAATCCCGGACTCGACGACAAGAGGGATACGCTTTGCCAATCGGCAGTTTATAAGGAGGGAGTGGGGGCGCGGGAGGACAGGGCCAAGGCAATGGAAGCAAGAAGGGGTGCAGAGGTGGCGGACTAGCGTTAGTAAGACGAGGTGGATAACTTGTAACTTCCTCTGTTCAATAGCTATCATTGTCACCGGGGTGTTACTTCGAATGGGGATCGTTCATAGCGGGAAGTACCTGAGCACCGACATTAAATCAATGTGAGTCATCACTCTCCTGATACTCCCCCGGGAAAAATATTAAGAAAAAGACAAAACAGGTGGACTAGAGGCTTTGGGAAAGCAAACGCTGCCTCGTTACTCACCATCCACTTCGGAAACATAACCCAGGCAATTCTCCTGGCTAACCTTCCACAAACAATCCTCTCATTCCTCTATTTAACCCATAACTCCCTCTTCACCTGCATGCTCTCGGGCCATGAATGGTCCCTCTTCAGTCACCACCACCGCACCCTCCGCGTTACATCCCCGATCCCAGGCCAGCGCTCCACATACTGGCTTCAAATACCTTACACCTACGCCATACCTCTGATGGCCATGAGCGGCCTGCTCCACTGGCTAATCTCGCAGTCAATATTCTTTGCGAGAATCGAGGTATCGGACCCACTCGGGAGGGAGACTCCAGTAACAGCAAGTACCGTGGGGTACTCCTGCATTGCCATCATTTTCGTCCTCATGCTGGGGATTCTTGCCCTGCTGACTGCGGCCGGGATGGGGCATAGGCAGTTTGCCGCGGAGGCTACTATTGTTGGGAACTGCTCCGCGGCGATTTCTGCGGCATGTCATTCATGGGAGCACTCAGATGTGATTATAGGAAAGAAGGCACGCTGGGGGGATGTGGGAATTGTATCGAATCTGGGGTGAGGCATTTGACGTTTTCTAGTGGGGAAGGGGTTGGGAAGCCGGTTTTTGGAGCGGCTTACGCTGGGGAGGAGGGAGGAGGGGAGTGACCTTTTACATCTAAGTTTTTGGATAAAGGTTTCTCTCCCTTATTTTACCATTGGGAAAAATAGAGTCTGGAAGGTTGGAATTATATATATTTAGATTGAGATATTAAATGCATGGGGGGGTTTTATCGTATACTGCTCCTGTGAACGATATATGATAGACTGGGTGTGGGCGACGGTCCATAGATATATGGCAGTTGCAAAAGACAAAATCTATGATTCACAGTTTTGAATGCGGTCATGAAATTTCACTGACAGTCTATAAATTACTCCTATCGGCCAGATCCCACTACTCAAAACCTTTCGAGTATTCTCCTGCAGAGCCCCCTGCTGAAACCCCCTAGTCTGCTTAAGGCTCTTCTAGTGGCCGTGTGAGCTCCTACTTAACCCCTGGTTTCCACACCATACAAGTTGGCAGGGACTTAATTAACCTCAAATTCAAGATAGGCGGCATAAACTTGTAGGAGTATAATGACTTGTAAAAATTCAAGGGTAGGAAATCGAAATGGTATTTGGGAACTCAATTCAGGGACCCAGTGTGGCTTTCAATAAATAACAATAAAAAGCTAATACCGTACAGGACCACTCAAGTGGCAAAAACAGTAAAACCGAGTAAAAAAAGACCTGCTCTGAACTCCAGTTGGACAGGTACTACCATACATAGGCGTTTTTAAAGAGTCTAGAATGGGATGCCAAGAAAGATTTCTCCTATGGGATAACTGACCACTGGGTATCATAGGCATGAAGCTTTGCGTAGACTACCGAATTCCAGACACAAGGATGTGGGATCACTTTCTGGCGACTTTAGAAAACCGCTATAACGTCAGAAACTCTCCAGCACAATCCAAGTTTTTGGGAACTACGGGCACTCTATAGGAAGGAAAAAAAAAGTGGTAGAGTGTAATATATTCCGCCGTGGCTACGGTTGTATAGTATTATACCTCGGCTCAAGAGAACCTACGACAATAGAGACCCATACAGTCAAGTCGACGAAGAAATACTAAAAGTCTAGCCGAAAAGCCCCCACAAAAAACCCTCTTTCCAGTCACTTAATCTATATTTTTAATATTTAAGTTCATATTGATTACCCACCGAAATCGATTCTACCACTCCTCTTCTTCCGAAGAATCAGGGTCTATTTGACCCTGCTCTCCTAATGCTCCCCACTTTCTGCGGGGATCTTGAGTAACTACAGCCCGTGGGTTTTCCAAGGTTCTGGGTTTTCGAACCTTTCGCTTGTGTGGGGGATATGTGGCAAGCATTATAACTGGAGATTATTGATCGAAAGCCGTTTTGTGACTCTCTTCTTTTGGTTTCCTCAACGTTGCACTAATTCTACCGCCACCAGACCGCCAAACTAAATTTATCTACACCTGTTGCGCAAACTTATTCCTGCACCTAGGTATATTTTCTGTTACAGAAATTACCAGGATCTGCAGTTGTTGGTCGTGAGAGGGAGAGGGAATGAGGTTTCATTGTCTACTTTCGGCACTAGGATGGGTTTATGATCAACACAAAAGAGAAAACGAGAAAGAAAACAGATCTCTGAATCCTGTGGGAAGACCGGGAGGAAACAAAACAAAAAGAAGAATAAGAATTACAAGCTAGGAGAGAAGGGGGGTTTCATTGTTGAATAGGGTACTGTTGAGAAGTTATGACATGGACGAGGTGGGATGAGAAAAGTCAAGTGTAACGGTGGTCTAACGACGAAAGGAGTGGCGAAGAAAAGACTACCGGTGTCATAGTGGAGAGACCAATTATTAAGCGAGGCTAGTATGATAGTAAGGAACCTAGTGACAAAATAGTACGGTACTCGTCTGTAAGACGAATAAACCCTATGTTAGAAGGGGGAGATGGTGGCGTCGGGGATCCAGTATTTTCGGGAAGTTTGTCTGGAGCGAAAACAAAGTAAGTAGAGGCAGGAGTTTGGGCAGCAAGAAGGAAGGCGGAGGTAACCTTAGCTGCCGTGGAATGGGAGGGAAGAGGTGGAGATATGAGAGCAACAGTGCCACAGTTATTTAAGAAGCTCCTTCCTCTGGTGCATGGGAAACCCGCTCCACCTTGACAAGCGGTCCAGTTGGGTGACTAAGCCTAACTTTGCGCCTATATCCAACACACTAAATGAAGTACATTCGGCTAATGACGTCTTATGGCCTCATATGTACGAGTAGTGAGCCTGATAGTGCGGCGGGTAGAGGGACTGATGCTTCATTCACAACCTCCGCATCTACCATAGCCCTACAAGTATTACTAAGTCACATTAACAAAACCCCATAGAAAGATTATCCCTAGCTGTGCGAACGTAAATGTTGCTGGGATAGATTAGGTTGGGTTCAGGGGCAACCTCAGGGATTGCTTGGCATATGCCTTCTTGATCCCATCAACCGTCATGGCCTTATTTCCTACAGCCGAAATAACGGGGAATTAGGCACACTCATACAAGAGGGAGAACCCGCGGGATCTATGATAGTTTATTCTAGCCAATATGTGGCGGCGATTCAGGTGACGAAACCTTTTTGCTTTCGATGGTTTATCATGGAGACCCAATCTGTGGCCCCAAAAAGGCAATGGGATTCGGCAAATTTTGGTGTAAAAATTGAATTGAGAATTTTTCGAATAATACGTTATCTCATCCTATGAGTCATAGGTGTCTTGGTCATGTGACCCACATGTGACGAGTCATAATTGGATAGTTTTTTTTTTTCCTTAGCATACCGTAAGAACCGAAATAATTGGGCATCACGCTAAGAGGTGAAAATAAGGTTAGTCATGCCAAGATTCTGGCGCAATATGGGTTTCAGATTATGCTAATATAATTCTTCATAGTATACACCTTCCTCATCATCGTCAACCTCAGCTATCTCTACAGGATCATCATCAAACTTAGTTTCTAGCGGTATACTTTCCTGCCTTCCCCACTCCTTTATGCCCTCTTGAAGGTAAGTACTATCTAACCCCTTGATACTAATTTCTTGGTCATGTGTGCCATCAATTGGCAAAGCTAACCCAAGTACACGAAAGGATTTTTTAATAACCTCAACCCGCTCTTGGGTAAAGATCTCCCAGGCTTCGCCTACTGCCCATGTGGTCAGAATCCTCCTTCTTCCAACCATGCTGCCCGTTAGTTGGCCTCCAGAAGCAAGAATTGCTTCCTCTTCTGATTCAATCTTGTCTAACTTCTCTTCTAGTGCTTCCTATTGACAAATTAACTGTTAGTTTCTGGTTTTCAGTTCTTTTTATGTTCATAACAATTCCCTGGGATAAGTGGTAAGTTATTTCCTACCTTTAATATATCTTTAAAGGGACGGTTTATACTAACATCTAATGGCTGTACCAATGAGGTACAGCCACCAGGAATTAGGCTAACAGTAATATCGTTGGCCAGAAAGGTATCTAGTACCTCCTGAGTTTTATGCGCTCCAAAGAGGTCGAGGACTAATAGCGTTGGCTGATTCTCGAGAACGGGTACCAGCTGCTCTTCCAGCCACTCAAGAAGGTTCTCTTCGTTGGCATATGCCTTTGGATTGAACTTGACTATGACATGGGGATCGTACTGCTGCTTTTCCTTCACGATACTGAGGCCTATACCTTAGCCTCAGAAAAAAATCAAGAGTTTTACTCGTGGAACACCATCAGAAAATACTGTAAGTTGTATAGTTCCCTGACGCTTATTCCAGCCTGACTGACTTCCTTGCACCCATATAGTTCGTTCACCAGTACTGTTATATGTCTGCCCTTCGAGATACTCGAAGGGTAGTAGTGTCTGATCCATATTACAGATGTTGGCTAAGCGAAAGCGGCCAACATCTGCAGGTATGTCTCCCAATCCTCGACGATCATCTGGTCGCAGCTGGAAATTTCGTCTGTTGAACTGCATCCAACTTAGGATTGCTTCGGTGAAATTGGTGGGAAGCTGACTGGACTTATTTGTCACTACTCTTAGGGATATGCGATGCCACCGAAGAAATCCACGAAACCAGCCATTTGAGAATCGAAAGTTGGTAAGTGGTTCCCCTGGATATGTTGATTGAAAAATCTCTTTACTGACACGGCGAAACCATCCTCTTCTAATGAAGCCTCCCTCCGCTCTCCAAACCCGAAACTGATCGTACAACTCACTCTCCATCAACATCCATTTTCTTTTTCTTCCCCCTCCAGTTACTCTATACTGACTTCTTGTCAGGTCTTTATACTTCCCCTTCTCCTCCTCCTTCTTCCACCGGTAAAGATTTGTGCCTGGGATCTTGAACTGTTTGGCAACCTCTGAATGGGTTGGCTTCCGAAGCTGGGTTGGACTTATAGGTATGAATGGTGTTCTCCAATATGATAATACACGAAGTTTGTAGCTAACGGTGTATAATCGATAGGGATTGTCGACACGCTTTGGTGGAGCCCGCAACCTCTCTGCAAGCTTCTTTCTTACCGGGCCTGACTTCTTTTTTACTCCCACATAGAATCTATCTGCGGGAAGGGGTTCTAAGACTGGCTTTATCTTGGTTCTTCCGGCGCGCTTTGGAGGCATTTTGTATTGGAGTTTGGTTTCAAGTTTCTTCTGTTTTTTGCCACTTTGATGTCGCTGTTATCTCACTTCACCAATTTAGATTTGAAGTGCAGTGTCTATTCATTTATTACTATTTTACATCTATTTATCTATACTTTCAATCTATTTTTTGTTTTTTTTCTGTTTTTTCCATTCAACTCATTCTCATGTTTTGATGAGTTGAAGTCAAAATCATGGGCCCGTGTACTTGTCTCATGTGTTGAGTCACTCGTATTTCGCCGATCTGTCCATGCCTCACCTTATTTTAACCCCTTAGCGCGATGCCCAATTATTTCAGTTCTTACGATATATCAGTACGCCACATGAGGGAATAAGGAATCTTGTTAGTGCAAGTATGGAAATTCACCGTCACACCTATGCTGTCCCGTTCAGCCCTCAGGGCTGCCTTAGCATTCTAAGTGACATCCCAAGAGACTGCAATATTTTTAGGTTATAATCTCAGGTTAGCAAGACTTTCTGCTGCCCAACCATCATATACCGCTTAGAGTAAAAAAAACTCAAGCAAGAACTCTACTACCGTTCCCTCACTTATACCCTTCTCAGCCCCAAATCAAATAACAGCTGGAAGATGACTGGCAGTGATGGGCTGCTGGGCCCCATAGGGCCACCTGGGGTCATGTGAGGCAAGCAAATTGGGGATATTTGTGTGGCTTGCTCACATCTAGCGGTATCATACCCTCATAATTGTTCCACTTTCACTAGCATCCCACGAAATTCACGCCAGTAAACAGACCTCTATCTTATTATGATTCATGAGACACAGCCTGATTCCTAATTTTACGACAGCTAACACCTACTGGCGAGTGCATATTAAATAATCAAAACGATAGAGAAAGAAAAAAAATAATAACTAGAAAATCACAAGCTCTCCGAGACCGATTATGACCCACATGACTTCGTCAGTGGTTTTCAGCTCTTCCCTCCCCTTAATAGTTCTAATTCGCCACAGTTTAGAGATTACCATGGCCCCGTATTTCTATTCCTCCGCAGGTCCCCCGCTTCAGGTCCCCCCCGGTCCTAACAGTCCATCTGATAGTTCATAAATTTTATGGTTCTTTTATTTTTTTTAGCCACATTCTAATATTGGCAGCCCTATACCCTTCCCCCTTTCATCATTGGTTGTAGATTAAACCTGAAAAAATGGAGATATGATAATATTATTATGATTGGACTTCGCCCAATATGAATCACCGTTGTTGTTTTCAACTTAGGGCACAAATTTACAAACTAATAAAAGCCTACGGGCCTCATGGGCCACCACTAAACTCATAGGCTTTTGTTGGCCAAGGCCCGGCCTGGCCCAGCCCACAGGCCAATAAAAGCACACGGACCTGCCTAGCCCATGGCAAGCGTCGCCCAATAACCTTCCACATCCCGATAATCGAAGGCATCGCAGGGCATGTCATATTATGTACTGGTACTGTAGTGCAACTGCGCAGAGGGACAGCTCCTAAGTTTTGTATGTTACACCAGTTGCTAACACAATGCCAATTGCGAGTGTAGCATACAAAACATAAGCGCTGTACCTCCGTACATGCAATCGCCAGTGAGTTACTTTATCCTAAGACCGTCACCTTCAGTGTTCCCAAGCGTCCAGTCCGTCCGTCTTTTCACTAGGACGGGACGGACGCCGTATTTTCTGCCCTTGCCCGGGACGGACGCCGGACTGTAGTCCGTCCTAACCTGTGCCCGGGACGGACAGCCGGGCCCTACAGGCTTTTCGAGTGATAAGATGTGATTGGGCTGTGAAATGAAATGAAACGCCAAGCATAAAGACTGATCGCCAACAACGGTGACGATCTTCCTCTCATTCTACTGCTTACGACTTGGGAGATAGACCGAGTCAACCCTAACTCCCATGCGAGGAATGTGATAATGCTTCAGACATATTACTTGTAGTTAAATAACACGGTTTGGATTGTGTAAAGTATAAGAAAATAGGGAAAATGAGACACAGTTTCTTGCCGAGGTGGCTTATCGGATGTGAGATATACTCCTATCCCTCTGGTATGAAAACGGGCCACGGACTTATTTTGTCAATGAACCATGTATATCCCACTACGATGTAATTCAGGGGGTGGCTATCTATTATAGGCTAGTGTGAAAAATACCTATAGGGCCCGGCCGTCCTTACCCACCCTGCCCGGGACGGACGGGACTATAGGACGCTAGGGCCCTGCCGTCCGCCCGGGACGGTTGGGAACACTGTCCGTATGACCGAGGCGGTATTCGACTTCTACCAGGAGATGTACAATATCACCAATACGGATGAGGGGCTGGTTCCGCTACGGGGATATGCGCTGTTCAGGAAGGTGCTTGAGAAATACGATGCCAGCTCCGAGGACTACGAAGACTTGACACCTCATGAATGCACACAACTCTTGAACACCGACTTTATGTCTAGCCACAGAAACGTGTTCTTGATCACCAAGGATAGCTTCAATGCTACTCACAATAGCTCCCTCCTTAATATTATACATGTTCGAGCTGATGGGATCGTGCCAAGCAGTTGGATGTGCGATTACGACTGGGCATTTCCGGGGGAAACTTACATGCGTAGCGGCCGTGCATGCAATCCCAGTGACCTAGCCCCCGATGTGTCGAACGGGCTTCCGTGACTGATACAGCTCCCAACAGGGGACCAGGTAGGGATAAGCGGATGCAGGAGCGAGAAGACATCCAAGCCAGAGAAGTGCAAGGTGCAGCTCTCGCTAGGAATAATGGCCGTCGTTATCTGCTGTAATGTTGTTAAAGCCTCCTGTATGATCATAGCGGTGGTTAGATCTCGAGAGCCGACTCTGGTTACGCTAGGTGATGCCATGGACTCCTTTCTGAGAATCCCGGACCAGAAAACAGTGGGGATGTGCTTTGCCGATCGGCGGTTCGTAAAGAGGGAGTGGAGGCGTGGGAGGACAGGGCCGAGGCAATGGGAGCGAAAGGGGGTACAGAGGTGGTGGGCTAGCGCTAGTAAGACGAGGTGGATAACTTGTAATTTTCTCTGCTTGACAACAATTGGTGTCGCTGGGTTTTTACTTCAAATGGCGATTGTCAATGACGGGATGTACTGGAATACCGACCTTAAGTCAATGTAAGCGATCCCCCCTGCGTTAACACTCCCTTCAAGAGAAATATTAACGAAAGACAAAAAAGGTGGACCAGAGGCTTTGGAAAAGTAAACAGTGGCTCCCTGATCTACATCCCCTTTGAAAACATAACTAGGCAATCCTACTAGCTAACCTTCCTCAAACAATCCTCTCATTCCTTTACCTCACCTACAACTCCCTTTTCACCTGCATGCTCTCGGGCCGTGAATGGTCCCTCTTCAGTCACTACCACCGCACCCTCCGCGTCACATCCCCGCGGCCAGGCCAGCGCTCCACATACTGGCTTCAATTACCCTACACCTACGCAATCCCTCTAATGACACTGAGCGGCCTCCTCCACTGGCTGACCTCGCAGTCATTGTTCCTCGCGAGCGTCGAGATGTGGGACCCGCTTGGACGTGGTATTGTAGGAACGAGAGGTACCGTGGGGTACTCCTGCATTGCCATTATTTTTGTCCTCGCGCTAGGGGTTCATGCCCTGCTGACTGCTGCCGGGATGGGGTGTAGGCAGTTTGCTGCGGAGACAACTACAGTCGGGAGCTGCTCCGCCGCGATCTCAGCCGCGTGTCATGCCTGGGAGGACCCGGGGGTAATTATAGGGAAGAAGGTTCGCTGGGGGGATGTGGGAATTGTGCAAGATCCGAGGGTGAGACATTTGACGTTTTCTAGTGAGAGGGTTGGGAAGCCCATTTTTCGAGAGGTTTATGCTAAAAGAGGGAGAGGAGGGGGTTGATCGTTTATTACTATGTTTTCGGAGAGGGTTTCCTTCCTTTCATCTTACTATTAGGGAAAATCGGGTTTCGGGGGTTAGAACTATATATATTTAGTTTGAGACACCGGAGGCATTGGGAGGATCGCATTGTATATTGCTCTGGTGAACGATATGGGGTCGGTGGGGAGGACAGTTTGCAGATTTATGATGCAAGTATGCAAGAAAAATGATACAGAGTTATGTCTACAGTCATGAAATATAACTATCATACCTTTGACCATGCGCCTGGCTCTAGCATGGGTTTATCGAATGAGAGTGGTACCCGTAATACCACACTTAGCCCACCACCTCCGGTACCCGTAGTTGATAAATTTCTTACTCTCAGGAGCCAGATACCACTACTCAAAGCCCCTCAAGTGCTCTATCCATACGCACCCCGCTGCGATTCTATTTCTCGCTGGAGGTTCTTCTCATGGTCTTATGAGCTCCTGCTTAACTACTGATTCTCACACCCTACAAGTCCTCAGAGCTTTAACCTTAAATCCAAGATCAATGGAACGAACCTATAGGAGGAATATAATAACACTTTTTTAAAAATGGCTGGTTAGGAAATGAAAATGGCGTTTGTCAAATTATTCGGGCTATGATAAGTCGAGAGTACCTTGGGATTCTTATTCGTTCTGTGCTGCCAGCAGCGTCCTATATATACACGGATTCGGGATACAGAAGAAAACCATTCTTTATCGCCAATCTCTCTTACATCCATTTCCCGTACTTCCTTTTTCGTTCCACACCACACCCAAAAATCTTCCAAACATTTCATCCCTCAATCCCTTCCTTCGTTTTCACTCGTCTCATTGTCTTGCACGCTTTACCCTTCTTCTAGTACAATCCTTAACCCTGCCGAACCGTCCCTTGTTTCCCAATTGTTGTAGTGTTATATTCTCCGTTTTCCATCTCTTGACCACCTTAGTCCCAAACATCTAACACCCCCTAGTGCAATTCCTCAAACCCCCCAAATATCTCCGCTGCAACTAACTACTAGTACTAACAACCATCGCTTCAACTAACATCTTCCGCAACACTTTCCAAAACATAACTTCCTTTAGCAAAACATCCATTGTCGTAGGTGATCCCTGGTCGTGGTCGTGGTAAGGGTAATGGCAAGGGATATGGAACCTTAGTGATATTCTAACAGTTTGGGAACTAAACCCAAAGATCTGGAGCGGGTTCTGCCACATAAGAACAATAGACTAGTACACAGCAGGGACCGCTAGGATAGTAAAATAATAAATGACAATAAAGAAAGAGCTGTTCTTGACTCCAATTCGGCGGGTGCTTGCCGTTCTTCAAAGTCTCTGGGACGTGATGCCAACAAATATTTCAGCCACGGGATAACAGACCGCTCAGCAAGCGCCGGGCGCTGCGGGAACCGCCGTAACCTGGACTCAAGGATACGAGATCTCGTCCTAGTGACTTTAGAGAGTCTCTATAAGATCACAAACCCTCCGGGGCTATGCAGGTTTTTGAACACCACAGGTACTCTATAGAATGGAAATAAACGTGATATAATATATTCCGTTGCGTTTCTCTGGAGTGTTCTATACTGTAGCTAAAACGAACCGTCTACAATTACAGCAAGTTCCCACTGCAAGAGGCAGCCACAATCTGTAGTTGTCGGTTGGTAGAGAAAGAGGAAATGAAGTTTGATTGTCTACTGTCGGTGCAGGGTGGGTTTATATCCTCAAGCCTAGAAAAGGTAGAAACGGCAAAGAGAAATAGAAAGAAAACAAAGGGTAGGATAAGAATGAGCCGTGGTCAGGAAATAGGAGTGCCATTATTGGATAAGGTATGGTTGGGAAGCTGCGACACGGACGGGGAAGGAATGAGAAAAGTAAAATGCAGTCTAGCCATGAAAGGAGTGAAGAAAAACTGCTCGAATTTCTGCACTAAGAATGGGCAGCGCTTTTGGAATGGCACCCCCGGACCGATCCAAAGTAGCGTGTTCGAGCTACGGTATTTGAAACGCTTTGCCAGTGGTGCAAGATACTATCATTCTGTGGGAGTGATGGTATCGTAAATGCAGCAGCGGCCCTTAGGAGAAATTAGACGTGCTCCCCCCCAGTCGCAAAATTCGGCGATATGAATGATATCGAATCATGGTGGAAATACATGAAAAACTCTTTGGCGCAATATATTGTTAGCGGACAAAATTAACCGCGGACCAACAATCGATGGCCGCATAACCCTCCTCACCACCCCATACTTTTAACACCACTTAAAGAACTTTCTCTAGCTCAAATATTAATTTTTACTATGTATTCTATCCCATACTTGCATTTTTGATTTTTTTTCTTTGTTTTAATGATAATGGGTTTCATGGTGGTGTGTTGTTATGATGACCGAAAAATTTCCCTCTTTGTTGATCCGCGGTTAATTTTGTCCACTAACAATACTTTTATAGGTTGTAGTGAGGAATCAAAGTAACGTGTAATGCTTGATAGAGTCACTCAGTGGGTTGAAGAATTGCTATCAAGGTAGGCGATATTTCTTGCTCTCTCTATGGTGGCGGTGTATGCGTTTCTCTAGAAATCAGCTTCGACACCATAAATTACTTTTTATCGGCCAGAAGGGGCGATAATGCGGAAGAGGTGCACGTTCTCGGCGCGAAGACAGGAGCAGCACAACTCGTACAGTAGAAAGACCAATTATTAGGCGAGGCCACCCGCAGTACGGTACTTGTAGCAGGGAAAACTAGTTATGGAGCGAGACTAACCTAGCCTGTACTAGTGCAGGTATGGCGGATAAACGCGCACAACCGGCCAACGCCATCCTATGATTGTCGTACTTTACCATGAGTAGGGGGTATGATAAAAGGCACGCACTTTATTTACCCATCATGCCTCTGCATATATCATAACCCTGCGAGTTGTTATTTAGCGATAAAAACCCACAGAGGCATTATATTCCCCGCACTTCCGAATGAACTTGACAGTATTTCCCTCGTTAAAACCTTAATGTCAATCTTCTACCTGACCCCCACGTTCCTGCCAAAAGCCAAGGCAAAACCTCAATTTCTTGGCTCCCTCTTAAACATATCAATGCTCGCTTGCAGCAGCTCTAACCGACCGGGTTGATAACTTGTATTTTTACTCTTCATTCAAATTCCAAACATCATCACACTTGAATATTGCGCTAGCTACTTTTACCCATTTTAGAGAATCTAATCAAGTTAGTTTGTTGCTTGTTTGACACTGCCAGAGAGTTCACTGCTCGATCGAGAGGCTAGGCTACCCCTCCGGAAAACATACCAATGGCGCTACCAACGTAATGAAACATATCTCTCATTGGAGACACCTTTGCCTATTGGCCCTACCATAATTACCAACTTATGATTCTAGCTATTTACGGAGAAATACATCAGTGCTGATCACTCTACTCAAAAGCTATATAACCCCACATATATTTCTCCTGTGAACGATATGGTCTGGGTGTAAGGGGCGGTTTATTCACAAGAGAAATGATAAGCGGTTATGGATTCGGGGGTGAAATATCACTAACACACAATTCGCAAGGCCGAGTGGTGATACCATTGTCTATCGAATAAGAATGCCACCAATATTACCACACCCCGTCCTCCCTCCCCCCACTGCCCGTACTGGATAAGTTGCCCACTCTTAGCGGTCGGATACCACCGCTCAAAGCCGCTCGGGCATTTTCCCCAAGAGGGCAGTGCTGAGATTCCACTGCCTGCCCGAGACCCTTCTGATAGCCCTCTGGGCTCCTGCTTAACCACTAATTCTCGCACACTGCAATCTAGCAGGACTCCTTTTTAACCTCAAGTGCAAGATCCGCAGAATGCACTCGTAGGAGGATTAGAATGACTAACTTAAGTCTTCGTTGTGGAAATGGGCGGCTAGGAAATTGAAATGCTATTTGGGAATTAAACTCGGGGACTCGTGATGGGCTCCATGAGATAAGAATAAAATACCAGCACCACCGACAAACCGCTTAGGCGGCAAAAAAATGACAATGATCAAAGACAGACTTGTTGATGCTGGTGATGCCAAGGAGTGGTTTGATTGACAGTTTCGTATGTGCCGTGCTTTGCTAGAACTACTGTAATGTAGACTCAGGGGTGTAAAACCACATTTGTTGGAAATCGTGGATGCTGCTTGCATGCTCAGGGTGTCCTTCAGTCGTTCGGATAGAAGTTTCGGGGGTGGCCTTTGGATTAAGGCATTTTTGGAAGGAAAACTCGTATCCGCCGGAAGCAAATCATGTTCCGGGCGGAAGGAGTACTGAAGCATCAAGAGGACGGAGCGGTGACTTTCCGAAGCCTCTGGGCAGTGGGAATCTTTCTGAAGCCTGTATTTTATTTATTTTAGCATAGGAGTATGCGGCAGAAAGGGGGAATTTCGTGGACGAGAGTGGACGAGAGTGGATATGTGTGGAGACCGATGGAAGGATAAGAGGATGTCTTTGTCGTAATTCATATATACTCCTCAGGCTGTATTTTGCCGTTTCGTTCGTTGGTTGGTTGTGTTGAACGATAGTGTGGAGAGAATTGAACAAGTACGAAAGAATTTTCCCTCTTCCTAAATGTTCCGTCGTTTAAAAACTTTCGAATTTAGAGAACCGCTACAATATCACAAACTTACCAAAAGCCCAGATCTTTGGTGCCAGCGTGTCTGGATATCCGTGAAATCCTCGAATAGAGTATTCTACTCGGATAGCTTAAGAACCGAGTGTTACTCGAGTAAATGAAATGGACAAAACACAATGCCCACCGTGGAGCGCCTAGGTTAAAGTTTTCCTGCATGAAGTGGCTTGGCGCAAGGCTAGGTGGTGCTGTGCCACCTTGTCGTTGGACCCCGTCGGTCTAATCCGATAGGTTATATACAGTACTGTACATGGAGGACAAAAGCGCATGAGTTCTATCATACCGATCAGAACTACAACACTCTTTGTTCTCTCCAAGAAAATGCGACAACATCCAAACTCAGCAACCATACAATTACATAGGTTTTATTCGACTTTGAAAATATTTGTATCTATTGTACTGACTGTTATGATAACGAAGTATTGTGCGTGGACAAAATTAACCGCGATTCAACAGAGGAAAATCTTCGGCGATGACAACCACACTCACCCACCAATCCACTATCATGAAAACCAAGAAAAAAATTAAAAGATGTAAATACATGGTAGAAATTAATGTTTGGTATACCATCCATCAGCCTTCAAGTTAATAATTGCCTCTATTCTATCCACTATTGATTCAGCTAAAGTATCAAAAACCTTTGTGTCAAAAAGTTCCCAAAAATGAGTGATGGCCTCTACTATTGCCTTCTTGACCACATTGACATCACCCTTCATAAGATATAGCTCAGGGTAGTGCTTGTGAAGCTTACCTTTCACCAGAGACTAAATATTTTCAATCGGATTGAGATCTGGTAAATAGGCAGGAATTTCCATCAGTGTAATTCTCTGCCCTCTGAGCCATCTCCTAAAAGGCAAGTGAGTCTTAGCATTGTCAATGATAAAAAATACCTCTTCTTCTCCAGCCTTTTCTCTGATATTCTCCCATATTCCTAGAAAGTCATAATGATCATAAACATCAATTATTGACTTCCCAGTAACTCCACCCCTAGCAGAAGAAGGATCAGGAAAAACAGGCAAAAAATGACCAGGAGTTTGACTATAAAAACAACCAGTCATCATCTGGCTATTCCCTCTCTCCCCTCTTCTAGCCTTAGGTTCAACACAATCCTTATTCCATTTCTCATATGGGTATCTGAAAACACATTTTCTCCTCTTTCCTCCTCCTCTTTCTACAGCTACCTCATCCCCCTATATTGCCTTCATTCTCCACATCTCCTTTGTCCAATGCCTATAAGCTAACGCCTATTCCAACATCTCTTGAGCTAGATTCTTATCCAAATAAACTCTCTCTTATGCCATCCACTTTCTAAGATGCTTTTTTTCAAGTCTTCTCCTTACTGTCCTACTAGAAACATTGGGAACAACTTACTTAGCAATGTCAGAATAAGTAGTATGGCGATTTTTAAGAGCTTCCTCTACCATAGCATCATCCTGTGACTTGGTAGTTTTAGGATGTCTTCCTCTACCCTTATTCTCCTTGCACTCTTGATATCCCTTTGCAAGTGTGTCTCTGAAAGTAGTGTAAGGGATGTTAAGGTAGTGGAAAATTTGCTGATATCTCATCTGAGGCTTGTGTAACCTGAGAATCCTTCCCATGGTAAACTCAGAGAGATGTGTGGAAAGAATAGGTTTTTTGACATGACTGCAAAGAATAGGAGGCATAGTTTATTGAAAAAAAGAATTGAGCAGAATGGTTTTCTCCTGATTGACTTTGTAACTGGTACGGGTACTTGGTTATTAGTTTTGTTTTATGTTTTAATTTAAGTATCGCTTTGATAATTGGTTTATTTTAATGATTGTTTGATACTTAGTTTTGTTTTGTGTTATTTTTTAAGTATCGCTTTGATACTTGGTTTGCTTTAAGTATCGTTTGATACTTAGTTTTGTTTTATGTTTTGTTTTAAATATTGCTTTGATACTTTATTAGTTTTACCAAAGTGTATCAATTGATACCTTTGATTAGTTTCGTTCATGCCAGATATAAACAGATTTGTGTATTTAAAGACCGCCTATTTCTACGATGGAAAAGGCAGACTTCGATAGACAGTATTTCAATATACTTGGTTGAACAGTTACTTCTTTGTTCCTCAGTACACCCTCGAGGCCTCCTTTAGTTCTCAGCTCTCACCTCCTCTCTGGAAGAGCAGGCTACCTGCCAACTATCGTATCTATTACCGATACTGTGATTAGTATCTTGTGAACACGTTACATTTTTTTAACCTCAGCAAGTGGTTAAGAACCTGTCCCTAGATTTAGGCCTGATGAACCTATTGATATCAACCTTAGAACACTAGCAGAGAGAAGCGGCAGAATCATAGCATATTCGGCATCGTCTCAAACCCAAAAGAGAGTCTTTGACGACGTGGAGTGGGAAGCAAATTCCATGACAAGACCTTACAAGAAAGAAACAACCCTGGCGCTCAGCTAAGGAGCCAGGAGAACCTGCAAACACGGAAGACACACAACCTCCAGGAGAATTCCCTTCTACTCCAGCAACAAAGCCTTCCTTTAAACCTCCAATTGACCCCGAATCTAGTAGTGAATCAGACATGGCTAGTACACAAGGAGGACCCTCTGGAGGAGGAAAATCTCGGGCTTGGCCTGACGAAGAGGAAGCACCCACAGTATTTGAACCTCCTAAGTTTAAACTCCACCTCCCAGCAAAGTTTACAGAAGAAGGAAAAGACCTCAAACCCGAAGGCTTTGACCGATGGGCAATGGAACTCACACACTATCTTCTCCTGCAAGGGAAAGATGAGGAAGATCCTACAACTGGACTATTCATTGTATCATTCTGCGAAGGAAAGGCAACTGACACATACTACTAATACTATAAGAATTACGGTGGAAATGTAAGATTAAGAGGATCTATAGTTCTCGATTACCTGAAAGGCCGATTCCAATCCTCTATTACCAACGACCTCCTATACAATAAATTCAACTAGCTCCAGCAAGTTAATGGAATGCATGTCACGAGAATCACAGATGTAGCTACAAATCTAATGATGTATAAGGACCGAATGAAGAAAGAAAGCATTTCCAACTACATCTTTAAGTGACAATTCTATGATACTATGCATCCTACCCTCCAGTGAGAGGTAGAGCCACTCAAGGAAGATGATAACGATATTGCAATAATAATTGCAAGAGCAGAATGAAAGGATGCCATCCTCTATGAAACCAAGGCATACACGACACAGGCATCCTCTAGTAGGAATAGCCAACTGTGACACAAGCCCTCAAGCAACTCCGAAGACGATACCCCATGGGTTTTCAAGAAGAAAACCAAATTCTCCAAAGAATCGAGATGGCAGAAAGGAGAATGTTTTGAATGTGGAAAAACAGGACACAACACAAAGAACTGCCCTATAAAGAAAGAGAAAGGAAAGGTAATTAAGCAAGAAGCATCGGCTAACAATATTGAGAATGACAGTGATGATGCCCAATCCAGTGAATATGAGGAGATCCATATCGGATATAACGATGTGGAGTGCAACAGTGTCTGACCTCCGGCTACATTTAAAGCACACACTGCCCTGGAAGGTACTATTCTGGTTAATGGCAAAAAGGCTCGAGTCCAATTCAACACTGGCGTGATTGGAAGAGACATGATGTCATGAATGTGGCTTGGCATGAAAAAAGGTTTTCATGTAACACATGGTTATGAGTCACAGGTATGTTATTGTTTCACACATATGACTCATTCGAGTCATATGATTTGTTATGTGTGGGATTTGTGATGCTTTGACACATGGCTCAAATATGAGTCATGGGACATGTACCTGGTGAGTATGCCTTGCGAGTGTGCCTTGTGGGTAAGCCTTGTGCATATGGTGTATGTTTCGCACATGACCTCATTATGAGGTCATGGGTTTCACTCATATGACTCAGTCGAGTCATGTGATTTGTTTATTATGTTATGATTAGTTTACGAGTTTTTGCAAATGACCTCGCTATGAGGTCATGGGTTTTGAGCATGTGACCACTTTAGTCACATGACTCGTTAGTTATGATTTGGTTTCACACCTGTGACCACTTTGGGTCACATGACTATGGGTGGGAAGAATACTATATAAGGAGGCTGATGCGGCCGAGGAGGATAGGTTCTTCACGCTTTGTTCTAAGTACTTTTCCTCGTCTTTGCCGTCGCTTCGCCCTGAGCATTTCTTTCGCCATCATGATAGGCCTTGATGCCTTGGATTCTGGGGGAGATATCTGAGTTCGCTCTGTAGTTCCTGGGGTCTTCGGTGTTGAGGTTTGTTAGGTGTTGCATGGCGGACTACTTGTTTGCTTCTCATTTCGTTGGGTTGGTTATCTCACAATACTAGCACTTCGGGCACTTCATCATGGTCGCATACGAGCCCCTTTCGGTAAAATGTCTACGGCTTCCTGTCTATCGTCTACTCGCAGGTTTCGCGTTCGATTGGGGGGATTGAACATTGTGTTTGGGGGGATCACCCGTGTCGTTCTTTGGACCAGCTCATGTCTCTTGTTGGGTTTTAATGGAGTTCTTAGTTTATTCTCGATACAAAATGCCCTTGGATTTGACTAATGACCTTCCCAAGTATCAAACGTCGTACCGGCCGCATCACTCCCTCAAGGGAGGGGGCCTTGCCGGCCCCCCCCCTGCCTTGTTACTTTACGTTTCTACGGTCGGGATCCTACGATGTTGTTTATCGCTGTTCCCTTGGAGTTTCTGTCCTTGCGGCATTTACGGCAATTCAGTCAGGCATCTCCTCCTCGCACCTGTGGGGATGGCTTTGACCCTGAAAATTCTTACCCCCTGGTGTGGTTTTCATGGCTACCTGGAGTGGTGTGGGACGATTGGCTGCCAGGCACTCGCGTTGTCTGTGCATTTGGGTGGTTCGGTTGTGGTCTGTGGTTGGCAGCTTCACCCATTGCAAGTGGAGCCTACCTTCTGTTTGTCTGCTTCTGTTCATTCGCCCTTCTCCTTCTTGTCGCGTCGGTTGGGGATGCCTCTTGCCCGTCATTCGGTCCGTGCCTGTTGCCGGACCTGTAGGGCTGGCTTTGGCTGGCTCCGCTTACCTTTTTCCTGACTCAGTTTGACTTCGGTTCGGCTGGGTTGGATGGTGTGGCTGGTGCTGGTGCCTTCAGGTATTGGTGCTGCCTTCTTTATGGCTCCCGGCTGTGGCTGGTGGGCCCCCCTCGGCTATACGGTGCTGGGGGTTGGGGCTCTGTTCGTGTGGCCAAGACCAATGGCTGCCTGATGGGGTTAGGTATAGCTGTCCTGTAGCTGTCGGATGGTTAATCTGTCTGAGGGGCTGAGGGGGCCAGATGGGCTCTGTGGCGCCTGGTGTGTGGGGCTTGGAAGGGGCTGATTGGGGGGGGGGAGGCACCTGCAAGCACTAGTCGGACATGTGTCAGGTTGGGCAATGTCTAATTAAGTGTTTCTGGTCTGGCTTGGGCTGTTGGGCGAAGCTGCTGAGTGCTGCAAAGCTCCCTGATGGACCGGTTGGCTGATGGCCACCTGTGCGGATAGTGGGTTGCGACCACCTGGTTGGACTTGGTTGGGTTCTGCATGCTGGGTTTTGTGGGGATTGTTTGGTTTCTTTGGTTTGGCAACGGCCATGGCTGGTGGGGGCAAGGCACCACGCGTGGGAGGTAGGCCCCACTGACCGTATCGGTCTGTCACCACCTCTACGTATTTTTTTTTTTTTTGTTGTTGTATTTGTTTTAGGGGACAGGCAGCGGGTACAGGTCCTCCTCACCATTACGCTCTTCGGAGGCACTTGGCAAAGTGGGTTCATAGGGTCGATGGCCTGGCATGTGGATGCGAGAGGTGGACATGTTGGTCACCTCCTCTCTGCCATTGTGTCGCCTGTAGTTTATATTTGTTTTGGTTTTTTTGTTGGTTTTCTACTGTGGTGGAGGCGTTGCGGGACGGTGTTTAGACCGAGCGGTAGTGATTTTATATTTGTTGGACGAGGAACCTGGTTGTGTTGGTCTTTTGCTCGGCTTGGGCTACACTTAGTGCTGGTTGGCTTCATACCAGAGGGGCTATGGACTTGGACCGGGGCAGGCGCTGGGTTGTTTGATGGTCTTGTAATTAGTTTCCGTGCGGGCATGACTCGGGGATGGCAGGTGCGGGACCGTAGGCTTAGTTAGCTTAGGATTAGTGGTATACCGGTTAGCGGTATCCCTGTGCCGGCGGGGGCTCATCGTATGCCAGTGTTGGCGGTACAAGTTTAAATAAAATTAGATTGACTTCAAAGTACTTTTCCTACTTATTACTTTAACGAATATAAAACACCTTTACCATCTTTATATTTATTGCAATGTTGTCGTTACGCCATGGAAAGCTCTTCACGAAGAGGAGTTAGATAAAGCTTTCAATTGACGTTCCTGATAGAAGACAGAGGTCTTGTACTATTGGTAACGTAGGCGGAGGCCTAGTGCTATCGTAAGATGAAGAAAGGAGAAGAAAGAGAAGAGAAGTATCATTCTCCATCGCCAAGAACTAACCATCCAAGGAGAGATCATTACACATGATCACTAATGCCTTTGTCTCTGTCCATGGACTCCTAACTCAAGATCTTAACCAACCCATACTAGTCAATATGGCAGTAAAGGGATCACGATCTACAAGCCATAAAACCTGCAGTGTAACTATTCGACTTGGTTCTGCTGTCCTACCGCCCCAGGAAATGCTAGTCGGAAACTTAGCCAAATATGATGCCTTGATAGGAATGCCATTCCTGAACCGCCATAAAGCTATAATCAGATGTGGGGAATCAACCATCGATTTCCCAGAACAGAAGGTCAGAGTCTCATGCAAACCAACAAGTGGAGAATACTGAGCCACAGTCTGTAAAGCAACTGCCCAATGCCTATTGGATGAATACTCTAATATATTTCCTGATCAGATTCCCGAAGAAGTACCGCCTATGAGGGAAGTGAACCACCACATCTGTCTCCGAGACCCCTCTAATCTAAAAAACCAACCTACCTACTCAATCTCTGACACGTACAAAAACCCACTATGTGACTGGATAAACTAACAACAAAGAAGAGGAGTCATCTACCGAGTGGAAGCAGCAGGTGCCGCACCTATCTTTGTCTAACCCAAAGCAGATGGCAAAAGAATCTGCCCCTTGGTTGACCTCAAACTACTAAATAAAACTACGGTTACGGACAGCTCCGCTATCCTAAATCAAACCCAGATCCTGAATGCAGTTGGATGGGCTAGATTCCGAAGCAAGATTGACCTAAGCAATGCCTATTTCCAGACAAGGTTAGATCCAGAAAGCAAACGCTACAACAGTTTCAAAACATCGTTCAGAAGTTTCATTAGCTGAGTTATGTTACAAGGTGATATGAATGTGCTCGCCACCTTTATGCGAATTATGGAAAACCTCCTAAGCAAATACCTCCACCATTTTATATGGGTTTACATTGATGATATGCTCATTTTCTCGAACTCCAAAATAGAACATGCCTACTATATAGGTTTGGTTTGTACTAAACTAAGGGAAGCTAGGTTCTACACTAGCAAGAGCAAATCAATCCTATTTGCCGATAAACTCGATATCCTTGGACATGTGATAGATAATGAAGGAATACACGCTACCTCTGGAAAGATATCCTGTTTAATGGAATGGACAACACCCCAAAATCAGAAGGAACTCATGCAATTCTTAGGACTAGTCAACTATATCTCCCAGTTCCTCCCATACCACGCCACTGTGACAGCACCGCTCACAGACCTTACCAGCAATGCAGAATTTGTCTGGACCCACACTCATGACTAAGCCTTTACCAACATCAAGGAATTGATTAAAAACACTAATATTATATGACCTATTAACTACAGCAAACGAGACCCGATATGGCTGATTAGTAATGCATCA
Organism: Tuber melanosporum; assembly: GCF_000151645.1. Taxonomy (NCBI): domain Eukaryota; kingdom Fungi; phylum Ascomycota; class Pezizomycetes; order Pezizales; family Tuberaceae; genus Tuber; species Tuber melanosporum. The sequence goes on from NW_003299084.1 coordinate 1,364,653, forward strand.
GATATTGGAGTTGGAGCATGAGTTGGACAAGGGGCCTCTCATGAAATGGCAAGACCGGTGGCATTATACAGCAGCAAGTTTACAAATTCCCCGATGAACTATAGAACGACGGACAAGGAAGCCCTTGCTGTGATTGATGTTCTCGCCGCTTTCAACCACATACTGATGGGCAACATTTTCACTATTATTACCGACCACCAACCTCTCACTAATCTTAAAACAGAAATGGTACCTGGAAGGAGAAGAATACAATAGATGGGCGAGATCAGCAAATACGATGTAAAAGTCATCTATACCACTGGAAGAACGAACTATTTAGCTGATGCTCTCTCCTGTCTATATGAGAATCAAGAACTTACAGACACTTCTCTTGTTCATGACCATACATGTAACGTGTTCGCAGGGTGCTAATCACGTTATCGGTAATAGATATGATGGTTGGCAGGTGGCCTGCTCTACCAGAGAGGAGGCGAGAGCTGAGAACTAAAGGAGGCTTCGAGGGTGTACTGGGGAACAAAGAAGTAACTGTTCAACCAAGTATATTGAAATACTGTCTGTCGAAGTCTGCCTTTTCTATCATAGAAACAGGCGGTCTTTAAATACACAAATCTGTTCATGTCTAGCATGAACGAAACTAATCAAAGGTATCAATCGATACACTTTGGTAACACTCCTTAAGTATCAAGGCAATACTTAAAACAAAACAAAACCAAGTATCAAACGATACTTAAAACAAACCAAGTATCAAAGCGATACTTAAAACAAAACATAAAACAAAACCAAGTATCAAACAATACTTAAAACAAACCAAGTATCAAAGCGATACTTAAAACAAAACATAAAGCAAAACCAAGTATCAAACGATACTTAAAACAAACCAAGTATCAAAGCAATACATAAAACAAAACCAATAACCAAGTACCTGTACTGGTTACAATACAAGACAAAGCGAAGATAGCCCTGACAACACCTCCTATGAACAAGAACCATCGATGGCTACCGCCAGCTCTGCCACTCCCTCCAATCCTTTCTCTTACACTATGTACAGAGCTGCCAGAACAGAATGAGGAAAAAACATTGATAACAAGTGGAAAGATAATTGCACCCTCTGCGGCACACCTTCTCACGAGCTTGAACAAAGCAGACTCCACTGGTCCCACTGTTACCTCAATACCTGCCCCTTTCACTTCACTGAAATTAAATTCAGCAACAGATACCAGCAACCATACTATATGTCTGCTGATGATTCCAAAAACACCATTTTCAATACTGCAGAAGAAGCAGAAGAGATAATGGATGAAGATGGATCAACCCAATGTCTCCTTGCCCCTAATCCTACCCCAAGACGATATCAAGGTCTTGAAGAACTCGAACAAGCAGCAGCTTACATGGATGCAATATCCTACCTACACTCCTCACAGTCAGCACCGCCATCCTCTCCTCCCGTAATCGATTTACGACTACTAGACGGTGAACCCTTACCAGCATACAACAAATGAAACTATTGTTTCTGTCATGCATCCCATGATACCCAAGCATCGCCGACAACGCTATGAAACCTTTGAAGAAGAGGAAGCCCCTATCGAACCGATAAGAGGATCTCTCATTTAGGATGAATGAGATGTTAGATCAACTACAGATGAATTAACCTCCTCTTTCCGAAGCCAAATGATAGCAGGATATTGCCATAACCTAATCTACTTCAAAGCTATGGATAGCTCCAAACATGGAGATCTCACCCCCTATAACATATCCAATGGAATGGTCTATACAAGCACCCGATATGGTAAACATTGCCTATACATCCTGCAAGGCCATATGTTCAATGGAGTGCCTATTAGGGAATATATCATTACCAAAATCCACAACAAAGGATACCATAGTGCAGACCGCAACCTCCAATATGCCTCAGAATATGTTTACCGACCTGAAATTCAAAATGACTTCCGCGATTTCGTCAAACAATGTGAACTCTGCCTGGCAAATAAGGAACGAACACTACTACTGGAAGGGGAAGCACAGACCCTCCAACTACCATGTGAAATATTCGAATCCTCTGCCATGGATTTCGCAGGACCATTCAACCAGTCCGCCACATATGACACTATCTTGTTAGCTGTGGATCGGTTTTCTGGATACACATGGTTGATACCAATGAAGGTTACCGATTCATCCAAAGACACCTGGAATATCCTCCAACGATGCCTATTCACCCCCCATGGATACCCATTATCTATTGTCAGTGATGCTGATCCCCATTTCACCGCCAAATTCTGGAAGCAAACCTTGACCTCCCTCAGAATTAACCATATTATGACTGCTCCTCGACATTATGAGACTAATGGCCAATCAGAACAAAATTTCCGCGAAGTCAAGACCGGAATTAGGAATATGATCAATGAACGACAAACCAACTGGAAATCAGACCTGGTTGAGCTCGTCGCATATATCAATACTGGATATTCAGACACCTTGGGAATATCTCCATACAAGGCAATCTTCGGCCGCCAATACCCTCTCCTACCTACAACTCTATTTTAGAACTCCTCAGTCCCTGCCTCCGAAGACCACCTAAACTGCCATCAAGCAATTCGAAATGATGCCTTCCAAGCGGTTAAAGCTGTCTGATTCCGAAGGACCACTACTACCCAGAAGCGACGATGTAAATACGTCCCTATTCTACCAGGTGATATGTTTATGGTACATGGAAATATGTTCATTATCAATGTTGGACGCAGTAAGAAACTACAACCCTGATGGTGAGGACCTTTCAAGGTCTTATCCTTCGATGAGCATACAGAAAACTACACTTTCCAGATGGATGGACGCATGTACTGCCGCAATACTGCAGTTTTCCACACCTCTGCTATCACATGATTCCACCCAAATGACCACTCTAGATTCCCTGGAAGAATCCGCTCTCGACCCGTACCTATTATCATTGATAAGAAAGAAGAATGGGAAGTTGAAGAAATCTGAAACCACCATCTTTGGTATGGAAAGGACCAGTTCCTAGTTAAATGGAAAGGATACCCAACGAGCGAGAACAGCTGGGAACCAGTAGAAGGACTAGAGCACACTATGGATATGGTGAACGAATGGTGGAAAGACAACATACCAAACGAATCCCTTCCTCCAATGATTAATTACATCACAATGTGCTGGACACCAATGATGCCTGAGACTGAGCAATGGCAGATGGAACTCAAAGCTAGGGATGGGTTTTGGGCACCGTAATTTGAGTCAGAATTCCAAACCAGTAATGAGGAAAATCAAGCTATGGAGTAGGCTCTCAACAACCTTATCTGATCACCATCCACCATCTGAATACCATAACTATATCAAACAATGTGGAACTCAATGTGACGCTGCGACAATAGATTGTTGGACTGTTATTGAATCACGATATTATCCAACTTGAAGACTACTTCGAAATCATCTAGATAGACTACTGTCCTGATTACGACAATCCTTGGGTTTATGTACAGCACGAATCTGGTATTCGCGACTACTGTGATTTGCATTTCTTTGAGTCTAAATATTTTCTTAGGATTTCTTCTTGTTCCTGGTGTGACACTTATGATGAAGAGCTGATAGCGGAAACTAAAGCCTTTAGTTTCTTAGACTCCTCTTTTGATGATTATTAGGTTTTGTTTGTTTAAACAGTTGTTTTGTTTTGGGGAATGTAACCGGTATGGGTACTCGGTTATTAGTTTTGTTTTATGTTTTGTTTTATGTATCGCTTTGATACTTGGTTTGTTTTAAGTATCGTTTGATACTTAGTTTTGTTTTGTATTATGTTTTAAGTATCACTTTGATACTTAGTTTGTTTTAAGTATCGTTTGATACTTAGTTTTGTTTTGTGTTATGTTTTAAGTATCGCTTTGATACTTTATTAGTTTTATCAAAGTGTATCAATTGATACCTTTGATTAGTTTCGTTCATGCCAGACATAAACAGATTTGTGTATTTAAAGACCGCCAATTTCTATGATGGAAAAGGCAGACTTTGACGGACAGTATTTCAATATACTTGGTTGAATGATTACTTCTTTGTTCCTCAGTACCCCCTCGAAGCCTCCTTTAGTCCTCAGCTCTCGCATCCTCTCTAGAAGAGCAGGCCATCTGCCAACTATCGTATCTATTACTGATAATGTGATTAGCACCTGGCGAACACCTTACAGACTTAGAGCAATTTCTTGAGGTACTGTTGAGACTGCGGGATGATGAAAACGGGTGGGTTGCCACTGATTGTTGAATCGCAATTAATTTTGTCAATGCACAATAACAATAATAACCACAATGAAATCTTACTAATGTAACCGGTATGAGTACTCAGTTATTAGTATTATTTTATGTTTTGTTTTAAGTATTGCTCTGATACTTGGTTTGTTTTAAGTATCTTTGATACTTAGTTTTGTTTTATGTATTGTTTTATGTATTGTTTTGATACTTGGTTTGTTTCACCAAAGAGTATCGCTTGATACTTTTGCTTAGTTTCGTTCATGCTAGACATGAACAAGATTTGTGTATTTAAGGACTGCCTAATTCCACGATGGAAAAGGCAGACTTCAAGAGACAGTATTTCAATATACTTGGTTGAACGGTTACTTCTTTGTTTCTCAGTACACCCTCGAAATCTCCTTTAGTTCTCAGCTCTCGCCTCCTCTCTGGTAGAGCAGGCCACCTGCCAACTATCGTACCATTTACTGATAATGTGACTAGCACCTTGCGAACAAATTACAATATGCCTTTTTGGTATGTAAGTTCTGTATATTCTTGGATTAGGAGTGTATTCAACAAGGTAATTTTCTTCCGATGTTTGGTCAAAATTTCCACGTTGCTCAGCTGAAATGTGTTCCAAATTATTCGTAAACCATGGAGTTAAGTGACTAATCATAGGTTTTATTCCATATAGTCACTTGGAAGGTATTGTTTTTATTTTTGAATACCTGTGTCTGTTGTATAGGTGGGCAGCAGTGGAGAAGGCTTCTCCCCATAAAGACTTTGAATCTTCTGGGATCATGCACTGTACCGTTGTTGTAATGGTTGGGTTTATCCTTTCTGAGACTCTTTTCAATTCCGGATTATAAGCGGGAGAGGTGGTATGAATAACTCTTCCTGATTCGAAGAATTGGGTAATGTTTTGGTTGACATATTCTGTGCCTTTGTTACTGTGTAGTTGTTTGATTCTTTTACCAAATAGTGTATTTATCAGTTCATAAAAGATCTGTATTGCTGTAGCTGCCCTATCATTGGACTTCAGTAAGTTTATCCAACTGTATGTAGTGTAATTGTTGACAAATATTATGTAGTACTTGTTCTTACCAAGAGTA
>NW_003299084.1:1370217-1384245 GCF_000151645.1 Tuber melanosporum
TTTGTAGGAGGAAATCAAAATGCTTTCTTTTTTCATTCTTATATACCATAGTCCTTCTTTCTTACCTGCTACCATGAATATTTTCCCTTCCTTCTCAAACAAGCTCTTCTCCTTTTCCCTCACTATCCTTACTCTAATATTATCCATTCGGGATTCTGATACCAATGAGTATCGAAAAGAGGGAACATATAGTGTCCATTCAAAGATAACTGTGTGTTGACGTCCATCCAACAGGCGCAGGTTGATTCTTGCATCTCCGGATGCAGTTGCCTGATCAATTCTTCCGTTGGCTGTTACTATAGTTTCGCTACGAGTATTCCTCTGCATTTGTTGTGCGTTCATGTTGCCATGCCCACCCGAGGCCTAGGAGGAGGGCTAACCCAAAAGCTACAGATATAACTCCGCAGTGTATACTTCGAAGGCGGCCAACGATTTTGTAGTAACCGTCGTGACCAACAACCATTTTGAAAAAACATCCCACTCGAATATGAGAGAGGCGTTTCTCGACTTATACCATGAGTTTAAGAACACCACTGATTGGATGAAATTTATGACCGATTCCGATGCTGAGCTGTTCGGTATTGTGTTTGAGCAAAACAACACTGGAAGAAACCAAAGTTACGAAACACTGTCACCCTCTCAGTGTATAAGGCGCTACAACAACGACTTCGTGTCCAACTCCAGTAACCTGTTCCTAATTGCCCAAAATAATCTCATTACCAAGCACAATAGTACGATTCTACACATGTCCCAAGTTGGGGGCAACATGACTACCCCTAGTCGTTGGATGTGCGCTACGCACTGGTATCCCGGATACTGGGACGAGGGCTGGCCCCCATGCGACCCCAATAAGATAGCCCCCGATGTGACGGGGTTTCCATGGTTGATGAATCTTACAACATATGGCGGGGTAGAAATAAGCCAATGCAAGATCGAGAAGACTGCGGAGAACTGCAAGGTGCAGTTCTCGCTAGGAATCATGATTGTCGTCATCTGCTGTAATCTGGTTAAGGCTTGCAGTATGGTCATGGCAGTGGGTAGGTCTAGAGAGCCCACTCTAGTTACGTTGGGTGATGCCGTGGACTCCTTTTTGAGGACTCCGGATCCGACAACTGTGGGAATATGCTTTGCCGATCGGGAGTTCGTGCAGAGAGAGTGGACGCGTGGGTGGAGGACAGGACCGAGGCAATGGAAGCAAAAGGGGGTGCAGAGGTGGTGGACTAACGTTAGTAAGACGAGATGGATAACTTGTAATATTTTCTGTTTGATAACTATCATTATCGCGGGGGTGTTACTTCGAAGGGGGATCATCAATGACGGGAATTACTTGGATACCTCCTTTAAATCGATGTATGATACCCCCTCCCTTTGCCACTAGTGCTCTCAAGAAAAATATTAAGCAAAAGATAAAAAGGTGGAACAGAGGATTTGGCGAAGTAAACAGCGTCTCCCTAGTCGCCATCCGCTTCGGAAATATAACCCAGGCAATCCTCCTAGCTAACCTTCCCCAAACCATCCTATCATTCCTCTACCTCACCTACAACTCCCTCTTCACCTGCATGCTCTCTGGCCACGAATGGTCCCTCTTCAGTCACCACCACCGCATTCTCCGCATCACATCCCCACGCCCAGGCCAGCGCTCCACATACTGGCTTCAATTACCCTACACCTATGCCATCCCTCTAATGACCTTGAGTGGCCTCCTCCACTGGCTGACCTCGCAGTCAATATTCTTGGCAAGGGTCGAGATACGGGACCCGCTCGGGGAGGAGATCTCAGCAATGATAAGTACCGTGGGGTACTCCTGCATTGCCATCATTTTCGTCCTTACCCTAGGGATTGCTGCCCTGTTGACCGCTGCCGGGATGGGTTGTCGGCTGTTTGCTGCTGAGACTACGACCGTTGGGAGCTGCTCCGCGGCGATCTCAGCCGCGTGTTATGCTTGGGAGGACCCTGACATGATTATAGGAAAGAACGTTTGCTGGGGGGACGTGGGAATTGCCCAAAATTTCGGGATGAGACATTTAACATTTTCGAGTGATGAGGGAGTTGTGAAGCCCATTTTCGGAGAGGTTTATGCTGGAGACGGGAGACGGGAGTGATCGCTTACGATTATGTCGCAAAGAAGGGTTTCTTTCTTTCATCTTACCACCGGAAAAATGGTGTTTGGAAGGTTGGAACTATACATGTTTAGCTATGGGTGTTTGGTGCGCAGGGGTTGCTGTTGAAGGTTCCGAGCGGATGTTGAACGATTCGAGTTTATTAGGGAAGTTTCGGAGGTCTGGCGTATAGTTTTGGAATGTGGTAGTTTATTATGGAGGTTTGGATATTCGCGGGGGAGATCCTCCGGACATGTTTTTTCTTGTTATTAGTGGAGTGTGCAGAGGAACGGGGCATGGGTGGAGACAGAGCTAGGTGCGGTGGTCTATGGAAGGATCAAGACGCGCTGGTTAATATTATTTCTTTCTTTCACACTTTTTTCACCGTAAGGTTATGGGAGTTGAGTGTACGGAATAAGAGAACGAAGTACACTATACCTCCCATACTTCTATTTTCGTATTTAATTTCCAAACAAATATCCATACTATACCACCTACCGCTGTGCTACCTATCGCCCACCGTCATCCACTTCCAATAGCGATTGTATTATACATGTTTCTAGTGAACAATCTGGACTAGGTATTAACTACGGTTTGTAGATTTATGGCAAAATCCGAAGGCAAAATTATACACAGTGATGCTTGCGGTAACAAGATATCGCTGACACTCCGTTTGCAAGGGCCCAGGCACTACCGGAGGTCTAGCGAATAAGAATGCCACCCATAATACTGCACTTAACCCACCACCTCCGCTACCCTTATTGAATAAGTTGCTCGCTTATATCGGCCAGTTTCCACCACACAAAACCCCTCAAACCTTCTCTCCAAGAGATCCTGCTCAAATTTCGTTGTCCGCTGGAGGTTTGTTCTGATGGTAGTGTGAGCTCCATCTTAGATACCGGTTCCCACACGACACAAGTTGGTAGAACTCAGCCTCAATTGCAAGATTGGTTGTATGAACCTGTGGGAGTATAATGACTCAGATTTGGCCTGTAATAGCCGTTTTTAAAGTCCTGGGAATGGGATAAGTTACCCAGAAACGGCTCAGCCATGGTGTAGCTGACCGCTTCGTGCGCGCCAGGCTCCGCGGGACGATAACCTGGACTCAAGGAATTAAGGTTACCTTCTAGAGGCATTGGAGAGCGGCGATAACAATACAAACTCCCAAGTAGGTTGTTATCCAGGTTTTCGGGTACTACAAGTGCCCCACAGAAAAGTGGAGAAGGGGGGCGCAGTCCATTCTCTCCTAGTTTCTGTGAATTGTCCTATATGCTGCCGCAATTAATAGCAATCTCCACCTCAGGAACTAGATGTCATGGGCGAGTGACGTCCGATGATTGTAGTCCCAGAAGTATGATATACCAGATCTTATTTAGGGACAAACCCCCATAGGAGTATTATTCCCCGAACTCGAGAGTAAACTTGATAGTATCTTTCCTTTTAAAATCTTCTTGTCAAACCTCTACCAGATCAAGCGTTCCCCCCAAAAGTCCAGAAAAAGTCTCAGTTTTTGGCTTCCCTCCCCAATTCAGCTCCACCTTCTTAACGCTGCTATGGGCGACTATCATATCAGGTTTGAGGCTTCTGTGACTAATTACTGGTACTACAAGGAGAGGTGGAGGCAATGCTTTCGGGTGGGGGTAGAGTGGTGGCGTTCTGGCGATCTGAGCACATTTGGGGGGCGGGGGCGGAGTTCGTGAGTGGTGTGATTCGTATTTTGGAGCCACGTTCGAATTAAGCGGGGGAAGGTTGTACGAGTGCGAAGCCCCCGAGATCGCATTAGGTATTCGGGGCTTCGGTGCTCTCCTGAATTTTCAGTTTGTGGTTTGGCGAGGTATGATATTCGGATGGCATGGCTATGATTGAAAGTAGGCATTCTGTCTATTGCGGGGGCAAATTGTGACCACCGTGTGTTGAAGCTTCTAGATCGACGTTGGTCGATTGAGATAGATTGTGGAAGTTTCGGGAGTCTGGCGAAGAGTTCTGATGTTCGATAGATCAGTGTGGAGGTTGAGAGATTGATGGGAGATTCTCCGGACATGTCTTTCCTTTGTTATCATGGGAGTGTATGGAGGAAAGGGTAGCATTCTTGGAGAGATACGGATAGGTGTGGTGATTCATGGAATGATGGGGATACGTTGTTCATGTTTTACTTATACACCTGTCTTTACCGTTAGTTTAGAGAAAAGAGAGCGAAGCTGTTTTTACCTTACCATACGCTTTTGTGCACGTCCTACTACCACAGCCCCCACATAGTCCTTTAGTGTTTTTTCCCACCGCTGCGCAAGTCAGTCATTGACTGTTATACTCCTCCGTCACAAGACCGTGGACATTCCATCGCTCAGAACTGGGACCGCTCCACGCGAAGATATCCAATTGGCGTCAAATTGGTGAACAGCTTGGCAATAGAAATCACGAAAAATGAAGAAAAAGCGTAAGCAAAATACTCAAGAGCCCCCTTTGTTTCGGTCATTCTTAGATCAAGTATTAAGGGAGATGCTGCAATGTTAGAGACAGAAACCCCACACTCCCCATAGGTCAGCACTGCTCTAGTCAACACATTGCCTATTTTGCCTATTAGTAAGCAGGGAACATCCAACCCATCTCCGACACTCAGGGAAAAAGGAAAATTCCGAAATATAAAATATAGAGGGTGATTGAGGGAGTTGCCGGATCCGTAGCGCGACAGTACCCAACCCTAGAAGTCTAACAAATGAGTCTCAGGTTGAGCCGGTAGGACAGAATGCTCGAGTACCAGCATCCGATGTTAAGCGGTGAGGTCCGAGCTTCAATGCAGTACGGTAGCGCGCGGCAAAGATTGGAATCTACCGGTAGTCAATTTGGAGGCGGCAATGCTGCCGAGCTGGGTTTCTTCAGGGGCTAACGGCGATTCGCGTATTGGTTGCTTTTCAAGTCGAAAGAATCGATTTAGTATCGTGTTGTGGGCTCCCCAGGTTCGGAGGTTATGTCGGGATCGCTTATCACTTATACATCATGCACAGAAACTAGAAAGAAAAACCTCCCAGTAGGAGAGCAATCTGCACTGCGCCAACCCAGCTACCGGTGTTGATAGCCGCAAAAGGATGGGGCTGCTTCCGCGGGTCATACCTTTTTTTTTTACATTAATATCAACCTGGATTTTGGCATTGTGATGAAAATAATGGCATAGACTGGTCTTATTGCTTCTCCTATTTACTTCTACACCTTTGGGGAATATAGATATCATTTCTGCTCTACCCGTTATTGTGAGCAGGACTGAGACTCGGGAATATTCTGGTTTCAGCACCAAAAAATCCCTGTTAGACATGGTATTGAAAGGTAATTTCAAATGCAGCAGTTATGTTATCAAAGGGGACCCATTTGACAAAAACTTTCTAAAATCTATACAGGTAATGCCCAGAGGTAATCAAAGCTATCTATTCATTGTCTTTAATTTTAAATATTATTGGTGGTTGGTGATTATTCCGAATACTCCGGTTTTTTTGTGGGGGATGCCGTTGTCCTACTTTTTTCTTCTCTGGGGTGCTATCGCTACGATTCTAGGTGCTATACAAGTAGTGTAAAGTACAGTCCTAGAACATGACAAGTATTTCATAGGGTCTCAACCGCTGCATGCGGGGAGGATCCCATGCAAAGTAAAAAGCCAAATCAAAAACAGAAATCAAAGAGATATCATAAATCCAAAATAAATACATTTACTACCCAGTCTCAGGCCACAGAAACCAACTCATTATATTGCATCCTACACTGTACTACTCCAATAGTCGATAATAGTACGTACGCTCACATTTGTTTTAAAAAAACGTATTACCCAAATATCATGACCGGGTGTTGTGTGTTTCGACTTGCACGGTAGGCTTAAGAACTATTCAATGACGTTTAAGTCGTAAACCCACCCAAGCTGCAGTTTCGAAACTGCCATTTGCGTGGTCTCAAAACTGTAGTTTAAGCGATGTGTACATGTTGCTAAACACTGCATCAAAGAGGTTTGCGCACGAGGACCTAGGTGGCAGTTAATAAGGCATAATCTTGCCCCCTCCTACTATCAGAAACCTAGCGAGGCGTATAGTACATATAGGGGGAAACAATCTAACATATTTTAGCGCCGAGGTCGTTAAAAACACTCATCCTAGGAGGGATGGAAGTTTCCAAGAACCTTAAATTAAGCTTCCCCCTACAACTTCTTTTAAGCTTCAGAACGACTTTTCATTCTTTAACGAGGTAAAGCACGGGCGAGAATTGGTCTGTCAGGTTTCTGGTGAGAGAATGTTGAAGTTCAGGAAGAAGTTACCCAAATGGATGGTTGCGGCTCCAGGTGCTAGTGGGCTCTCGAGAGGTGGAGGAAACAATTCACCCCCCCTAGAACTATTAACTGTAGGATCCGAATCCACTTGCGAACAATGCACCTCTTCCACACCTCTACGGGAGAGAGCCTGGTGCACAAGTTGGCACACCGGCGTCTTGGCCTGCACCACCTCCGTTGTGGTTGTTCTCTTAATAAACGTAGGTTTAACGATCTACGCTGCAACGGATCCGGAGTGCAAGGTGGAAGGAGGTATTGGGACTTTGTATTTGGGTAGTTGTGATCGGAGCAGGGCGATTGGGATGTGGCTGCACATGGGGATAAATGCCCTTTCCACACTTGTGTTGTCCGGGAGTAATTATACACAGCAATGTCTCGCAGCGCCGACACGAAGCGAGATTGACGCAGCGCATTCGGGGAGACGATGGATGGACATTGGGGTTCCGAGCATTAGGAATCTATTCCGGATTAAGTGGGAGAGGACGTTGCTCTGGATTGTTATTGGGGCTACGAGTATCCCGCTGCATTTGCTGTATGTTTATATTTCTATGCCCGTCCGAGTACTAGGAGGAAGGTTAACCTGAGATTTTCAGGTATAATTCTGCAGTGTATAATTCGAAAGCCACGAACACTTTCATTGCAGCTGTCGTGACCAACAACTACCTTGAACAAGCATCCTACTCGAATATGACAGAGAGGTTTCTCAGATACAACGAGGGTTTCAAGAACTCGACAGATTCGACGAATTATGTCATGAGTCCTATTGCTGAGCAGTTCAGTAGTGTTCTCGAGCAATATAGTGCCAGAAATCAGAGCTACGAAGACCTGACACCCGCTAAGTGCATAAAACTCTACAACTCCGACTTCGTCTCTAGCCACAGAAACCTATTCCTGATTACCAAAGATAGCCCCAATACCGTCCACAATAATACCATTCTGTACGTGAACCAACTAGGAAACCGTTTGGCTATGTTTAATAGCTGGATATGCGGTGAGAAGCCGTATTTGCGAGGATTGTGCAACTCCAAGGAGCTATCCTCGAATGTATTGAGAGGGCTTCCATGGTGGATGGACTTCGAAACATACGGAGAGGTAGAGATAAGCGGATGCAAGAGCGAGAGGACTCCCGAGAAGTGCAAGGTGCAACTCTCTCTATGGATCATGACCGCCGTTATCTGCTGCAATGTTATTACAGCTTGTAGCATGGCCATGGCGGTTGTTAGATCTCGAGAGCCTACTCTGGTTACCTTAGGTGATGCTGTGGACTCCTTTTTGAGAATCCCGGACCCGACAACAATGGGTATGTGCTTTGCCGATCGGCGGTTCGTCGAGAGGGAGTGGAGGCATGGATGGTGGTCTGGAACAAGACGGTGGAGGCATATGGGGGTGAAGAGATGGTGGACTAGCGTTAGTAAGACGAGGTGGATAACTAGTACTATCTTCTGCTTGATAACTATTATTATCGCGGGGGCGTTCATTCGAATGGGAATCATCAATGAGGGGACTTTCTGGAGTACCGATCTAAGATCAATGTAAGCTACTACCCTGTCCCTATTCCACTACCCCCCCAGAGCAATATACTGAGAAAAGACAAAAAAGATCGACTATAGAAGTAACCCCTAGATTCCTATTTATCGATTTTAAAAACATAACCCAGGCAATCCTCCTCGGTAGTCTTCCACAGGCAATCTTATCGTTTCTCTACTTATCCTACAATTCCCTCTTAACCTCCATGCTCTCAGGTCATGAATGGTCCCTCTTCAGCCACCACCACCGCTCCCTCCGAGTCACATCCCCGGGGCCAGGCCAGAGCTCCACATACTGGCTTCAATTACCCTACACCTATGCCATCCCTCTAATGACCCTGAGCTGGCTTCTCCACTGGCTGATGTCGCAGTCAATATTCTTCCTGAGGGTCGAGATATGGGACCCGCTCGGGAGGCCGGATTGGACACGGGAGGACATCTTTGGGTATTCATGCATTATTATTTTCGCACTCACGCTGGGCATTCTTGCCTTGCTCACTGCCGCTGGAATGGGGTATAGGCGATTTTCTGGAGAGATTACTGCTGTTGGGAGTAACTCCGCGGCAATCTCGGCGGCCTGTCATGCTTGGGAGGATAAGGAACAGATTGTAGGGAGGAAAGTGCGATGGGGGGATGTAGGGGTTGTGCAAAATCTGGGGGTGAGGCATTTGACGTTTTCGAGTCAGGAGGCTGTTGGGAAGCCCATTTTTGGAGGGGTTTATGCTGGAAATGGGAGATCGGAGGAGTAATCGTTTGTGGCTATGTTTTGAAAGAAAGTTTCTTTTTTTTATCATAATATTATAGGGAACTATGCGGTTTGTAAGGTTGTAATAGTATATATTTGTCTTGAAATTTTTGATGGATGGGGAGTCTTGTATTGCGCATTGATCCGGTGTAATAATGGACATGAGCATGCTCCGGCAAATTATGAAGGTTATCCTCGAGCATGGTGGGTGGAGTGACCGGAAGTGGAAGTGGGCAAGGAAGGCAGATGTATATTTTACGGCGTGGGGGAGCCGCCATGACGGTAATAACAACATATGCCACCATATATCATCATTTGTTGTCTCGCCGATGATCAAACGTTTCTCGTAGCTGCAGCCACTGAATAGCAATTTATCTTTTTCACAGAATCTCTGATCGTTAAAAAATTTCCCATCTACAAAGCCTATTATCAGCATGCCGTCTACTATCATGGCTCCTATAAGTAATTTATACCTCACCGCCAACTCAAAGTATCACGAGAACCAGTGGTTGAACAGGAGTCATTAATGCTATTCCTTTTGCTCGGGGTGTCCGGTACCTTATCTGTCTATTCCCATGGTATTGGGAATGAGAGGGGGACATTTTGATAAAGCAATTTTCAGAGAGATGCCCAAGGATCAATGGTGGTGTCATGCTAGTCACCCGTTATCAGGCGCAAAGGCTGGGCGAGTGTTTATATTAATAGATGATACCACATGGTTGCCAAGGCAGATATATACTCGAGTACAGATTGATTGAGAATGATCCGGCAGTTCCCCTGCTCGGCCATGATCTAATCGTACCCATTTCTACTTTCCAGATCGCTCGCCATTCTATCTAATTGCCGGTTCTGTTCATGTAACTCACGAAACTAGTTCAATATCATTGAGTTGTCATCATTATTCCTAACGGTTCGGTCGCAGCCCTACAGTGCAATACGCACCCGCCGAGGGGGTTTGGTGCAAGAACTTCCAGATTGGGGTAAGGTATAATTTGCGGCAGCTAAGGCCTGCTTGCCCATCCCGGGGGCACCCTGGGAACCCGAAACAGCTACTGTAGTATGGGAGCTTTTTAACCAACGAAATTGCTGCATAATGAATTCCCAGCTTCAAATTTCTAAGGTTCCTCAACAGCGGCTTTTATTGTAGCTTTCCTCCTACTTCGAGAGAATGTGGGCTGGAGAACTAGTGTATAGAGAGGTGTTTTGAAAGGATTAACTTATGGGTGAGTTAAAGGGGTTGAGAGTGGGGTATGCTGCACCCAAAGGTGGCGATCTAACTTATGCCTCGAAGTCAGATTAAGGTTTCACCAACCACTTGAAACTGCGCCAGGATTTCCGGATTGGCAGTAGCGCCTGAGCCGCACAAACCGAGGCAGGGCACGATCCATGCACGCACGCACCCGAGATGGTGAGGAAAAAACAGAAAAAGAGGAAGAATTAAGAGACTTGTTTTTTTCTATCGAGATGACGATACATAGGCCGAGGACAATACTTGAAATTTCCTAGAATTTCTTAACTTTTATAGGTAATTCTACTAAACAGAACGCCACACCTCCCTATCTTGTTTTGGCAGGCCACCAATCAATTTTCCAATCTTTCTACAGATGTCGTTAGTGATATGGGAAAAAAAAACCCCGGGTGCGGGCTCTCAGAAATCTCCCATCACAGCGGCATTAATCCAACGCCTGCTGATCAGGAATAACCTTGCGCCTTCATATTATCAGAAACCGAATAAGGCATAAAGAACATACCGAGAAACTACCCATTATATTTTGGCGCTAGGGTGGCCAAAGGTGTTGATCCCAGTGTTCGGGGGCGGCCAGGCCGGCCCGCAGACAGCCGGCAGATATACAGTCCGGCCATGCCAGGTCAATGTGAAACCGACCTGGGCTTTGTAGACCAGGCCTTTTGAAAGCCTTCGGGCTTCATATATACCTGGTGGCACCGGTAGGCATTCGGCATATGCCATCGAATTGGTAAATATTTTGTTAGTGTGTGGTTAAAATCTCTAGATGCACACTAAGTTAGCGTACATCTGAAGATATCTGCCGTCAGCTTGGCTCAGCTCCAGGACTTGCGAATAGAGATCAAAAAAAGAAATTTCCCACATTTCCCGGCTCTGAGAGGAGGGCCGATGCTGGGAAATTCCTATCATTCGATATATTCCTAAACTGTGCGTATATCACACATGAGCAAATATTATTCGATTGTGATTTCGCTCTGTTTTCCCTGCCACATCAGTATCAGCACAAGCGTAAAATATCTAACCATTTTCCTTATGCCACTCCCTCACTATATCTTTCCTCTAGTACCCTTCATCTTAATTCCGCATGGAAAACTATTTCTCCTCTTCTTGATCGCGATTTCCATGTTGGATACAATCATCTAGACCAGAATGTGAGTGTATAATTCATGGGAGTTTCCACTAGGTCGCTCACAAAGCGCTCATTTAAGTCCTAGAATATGTGTAATGGCGGTGAAGATAGAAATATCAGACGTGGGCATAGAAGCTGTTGACGCATATGCTAGCTTGCCGCTCAATTGATACCAATTTATACAAATGCCCCGAAATCTCCCCAGAATTACAGCAATCGCATCGGATTACTCGGAAGCCTCCACATATCCGCAGTCTGGCCAGGCCAGGCCAGATGAGCCCGGGAAGCCGGACTGACCGCTTGCGAACACTGGCTGATCCTAGTCACTGGCGGGAATTTCAATTAAACTTAATCAGAGTCCCCACCCACAACCTCTCCTCAGCCTCGAAACAGCTTCCTTTTCTTTCATGACGCAAGGGGCGGGTAAGCGTTGATCTGTCGTGTTTATAGGGAGACAATGTTGGAGTTCTGAAATATGTTACCAAACTGGATGGTGGTGTCGCCAAGTGTCAATATGAATGGTAGGGGAGGAATCAATTACTCCTCGATAAAATTATTAATTATTAGATCTGAATTCACACAAGAACAGGGGAACTCCTTCTCGTCAATATGGGAGCCAGCTTGGTACACTGGTTGGCACACAGGTGTCTTAGCTTGTGCTACTTCTGTTGCGGCTGTTTTGTTTATAAACGTCGGTTTAACAATCTACGCTGCAACGAATCCGGAGTCCAAGGTGGAAGGAGGCGTTGGGACTTTGTATTTGGGTAGTTGTGACAAGCGCAGGGGATTGGGATGTGGCTCCACTCAGGGACAAACGCCCTTTCCACACTTCTACTATCTAGGAGCAGTTATGCGCGGCGGTGTCTCGCAGCGCCGACACGGAGCAAGATTGACGCAGCAAACTCGGGGAGACGATGGATAGGTATCGGGGTTCCGAGCGTTAGGAATCTAATACTGATTAAGTCGGAGAGGACATTTTTGTGGATTACTGTTGGGATTACGAGTATTCCATTGCATGTGCTGTATGTTTCCATTCCCACCCCCGTCTGAGTCCTAGGAGGATCTCTAACCCCTAAATTCCAGGTATCATATAATTCCGCAGTGTGAAGGTCGATAGTAGGAAACAATTTTGTAGTAACGTTCGTGACCAAGGACCATTTTGAAAAAGGAGCCTACTCGAATATGACAGAGATGCTTCCCCGCAGGTGTCAGGCTTGCAATGACCCAGATTGGGCGACATATTTGGCGACTTCAGAAGTTCAGCTACTCGCTAGTGTGCATGAGCAATACAATACCAGAAATTTGAGCTACCAAACCCTGACACCTTCTAAGTGCGCAAAACTCTACAATACCGACTTCGTGTCAAGCTATAGAAATCTGTTTCTAACCACCAAACATAGCCCGATACCCTTCACAATAACACCCTTCCTGCACATGACCTGAGTAGGTAGAACCCCAGACCGCGGCTATTAGTTGAATGAGCCCTGAACATATGTCTTCGGGATTCTGGTACAAGTATCATATTCCCCCGAGTGCAGCCCGAACGAGATGACCTCGAATACAACGAGAGAGCTTCTATGGCTCGTGAAGCTGCCCGGACACGGCGAGGTAGAGATAAGCGGATGCAAGAGCCAGAGGGTTGTGGAGAGGAACAGGGTGTAGTTCCCCCTATGGATTATTGTCGTTATATGCTGTAATGGCTTTTAGTATAGTCAGGACAGTTTCTAGATCTCGAGAGCCCACTCCGGTTACCTTACCGTATGAACTGGAATAATTGAACCTCGCGCTAAGAGGTTAAAATAAGGTGAGGCATCCGGAAAGTAGCAGTTTGATCAGAGATGACTGATTTTGGCTTTGAGACAGGGTCTGAGGGTTATGATTCCCAACCTCACCTCTTCTTCTTGATGAGTCAGTATTGTGGTGATTGAACACGTTCTATTGTAAATAAAAAACGTCTATAAAGAAGAATTTATTTGTAAAAAATGAAACAATCTCTTCAATCCACTTTCATTATTCGCTTAATACCTATATTGAATGATCGAGATGTCACCAAAGCCAGCCGGAAGAACATAAGTGAATCCCATACTTGAACAATTGCCTGCAAGTGGGTTTTATGCAGGTGTTCTGAAAAAGCCAGGTCCAAAGAGGCAGCCACTCACAGAAAGGCTTCGTGCACCGCCAATACCAGTCGAGAATACTTGGCCGGGATGGAGTTGGGAAGAAAAAAAACCACCCTACACCCCCTACCCCACCTGCCCTCTCCTGGAAGAACTGGAATCATTGGACCTTGTACTACGACATTGGGATTCCCTTGCTCGGGTAGTAGGCCTGAGTGAGCACGCACCGAAAACGGGATGTCTCGGCCTCTAGCTTGGAACCCAAAGCAACCAAAGCGGAACCTTCCCAGCAAAGGTGACTCCAACATTGTAACATGAGGTTCAATTATTCTGGTTCTTACCATATTCGGGTATGGTAATTCCTAATTTTGGTTTATGTTAGCAGGAAGTCTTAGAAGAAAAGCTAGATGAGGTAGAGAGAGAAGAAGAAAGAGTGCTTGAATCAGGGGAATCACTAGTGGGTAGGATGATTGGAAGGAGAAGGATCCTTACTACCTGGGCGGCTGGAGAGGCTTGTGATATTTTCTTATGAGAGCGAGTGGAGGTAATTGGGAAAGCCTTTCAAGTACTCGGATTAGCACTTCCAATCGATGGAGCGGAGGACTTGGAAATTTTGGTCAAAGGGATAGAAACGACTTACCTTAATGAAGGATTAAAATATCAGAGAGATGGAGGAAGTGTAGAGAGAGACGAAGAGGAGGATTCTGTTGAGTTAGTCGAAGGCGAAGGTGATTTAGATGTATTCTATGTGGAAGAAAATTAGTCTGTGCTGAAATTGATATTGTGTAATCCACTTGTGTCACCTTGGCAAGACATACCTTAATTGGATCGCTTAGCGCCAGGTTCAATTATTCCAGTTCTTA
>NW_003299084.1:1384284-1403492 GCF_000151645.1 Tuber melanosporum
GTGGTGGCCTGGAATGAGACGGTGGAGGCATATGGGGGTGCAGAGGTGTAGGACAAGGATAACTTGTAGGATCTTCCGCTTGATAACTATCGTTATCTCGGGGGTGTTCACTCGAATGGGAATCATCAATGACGGGAATTTCTAGAGCACCGACCTAAAATCAATGTAAGTTACTACTATCCCTCTTCCACTCCCTTAGATCAAGATATTGGAAAAAGACAAAAAAAATGGACCATAGAAGTTACCCCCGCTCCCTGCTCATGGACTTTGGAACACTGCCCAAGCAATCCTCCTAGCTAATCTTCCGCAAAAAATCCTATCGTTCCTCTACTTAACCTACACTTCCCTCTGCGCCCGCATGCTCCCCGGCTATGAATGGTCCCTCTTCAGCCACATGACCGCAGCCTCCGCGTCACATCCTCCTCACCCAGGCCAGCGCTCCGCATACTGACTTCAATTACCTACACCTACGCCATCCCTCTAATGATCCTAAGTGGCCTCCTCCATTGGCGAACCTCTCAGTCAATATTCCTCGCGATGGTCGAGATATGAGACCCGCTCAGAAGGCCTCTGTGGCTGCCAAATACAGAGGGGTATTCATGCATTCTCATTTCCGCGCTCATGCTGGGTGTTCTTGCCCTGCTGACTGCCCCTGGGATGAGGTATAAACAATTTGCTGCAGAGATTACTGCTGTTGGGAATAGTTCAGCAGCGATCTCAGCCGGGTGTCATGCCGGAAGGATAAGGAACAGATTATAAGGAGGTGAGCTGGAGGGATGTAGGGGTTGGGCGAAATGAGGGGGTCAGGCATTTGACATTTTCGAGTGAGGAGGCGATCGGGAACCCGGTTCCTGGAGGTGTTTATGCCGGAAGTGGGCAAGAAAGGAAATTCTGGGATATTTTACAGCGTAAGCGCCCTAGTTGTGACGTCGATAACAACAGTGAAACATATGCGGCCCTGTGTCACCACTTAAAGTTAGCGATTGAGATTGTATTCACACAAGTTTGTTTCATTCCGGATAATAATTATGCTAACCGACAATACTTTACCGTATAAATACCTTGTAATAATAGTACTTTAAGTTACCGCCTCACTTGCACCCTGTATTCCCACACTACAATCATTCGGTAACTATGTACAAAAAACAAAGCAAAGGTTATTTGCGTTCACTCCCTTTCTTTCTGAGTTGTTCCAATGTGTCTCTGCGTAACCTTTTTATATGATATCTTGTCTACAATCACCCGAGGCTTTTGTGGATTGCTCTTTTCTTAGCAACTGAATGTATCTAATTTGTTGTTTCCTCCGCCCTCTACCATCTTCAAGTGTGCTAAGATTTTCGCTTACTTTTGGAATGGGCAAGTAGAGCTTGTGTTTCGCAAATCGATATCGAGCATTGTTTATATACGTAGTTAGGGGAAAAAAAGGAAAACAGGAGGAAATATAAGACTTCTTTTTACCATCGATGCCCATGTAAAGCCAAAGAACATTGCTAGACATTCCCACGAATTTTTTAAATTTCCCCCGGACGGGAATTCCACAAAACAAAGCGTTATGAATCCCTGTCAGTGTTTTGGCAGCCTTACTATGAGTTTTCCAATTCTTCTATCGGTGGTACTATGAGGAAAACGATCCTCATGCGCGGGTGCGCGGAAATCTTCCATCGTAGCAGTATGCTCATCAGAAATAACCCTGCGCCCCGCATCATCAGAAGCCAAACAAGGCTAAGCTGTGGGTACATCTCCGTGGGAGCGATCCACTATATTCTGGCGCTGGGGTCACCAGAGGTGCTGATCCTAGTCTAATCCCTAAGGGACTTTCAAATAAACTTAAAAAAGAGCCTCCATCCGCAATCTCTCCTAAGACTCAGAACGGCTTCCTTTTATTTCCCAACGCAAGGTGTGGGTGAGCGTTGATCTGTCGCATTGCTAGGGAGACAATGTTGAAGTTCAAAAATAAGTTACCTAAATGGATGGCGGTGTCACGGGGTGACAATACGGAAGAGAGTTCAGGAAACAGAAAATCCTCCTCCTTAGAATTATTAACTATAGGATCCAAATTCATACGAGATAGGTGGAAATCCTTCCCGTCGATATGGAAACCAGTTTGGTACACAGGTTGGCACTCCGGAGTCTTAGCCTGTGCAGCCTCCGTTGTCGTTGTTCTTTTTATAAACATCAGTTTAACCATCTACGCTGCCACGAATCTGGAGTACAAGATGGAAGGAGGCATTGGGACATTGTATGTGGGTAATTGTGACAAGAGCAAGGCGATTGGGATGTGGCTACACTTGGGGATAAATGTCCTCTCCACACTTCTACTGTCCGGGAGCAATTATACACAGCAATGTCTCGCAGCCCCGACACGAAGCGAGATTGACGCCGCGCATGCGAGGAGACGATGGATGGACATTGGGGTTCCAAGTGTTAGGAATTTATTCCAGATTAAGTTAGAGCGGGCGTTTTTGTGGATCGCTGTTGGGATTACGAGTATTCCTTTGCATTTGCTGTATGTTTCTATTCCCATGCCCGTCTGAGCCGTAGGAGGATCGTTAACCCGAAATTTCAGGTACAATTCCGCAGTTTATAATTCGATAGCGGCGAACGATTTCGTAATAACCCTGGTGACCGAAAACCACTTTGAAACAGGATCCTACTCGAATAAGACAAAGGCAGTTCTCGACTTCTACCAGGAGTTTAAGAATATCACAGATTTGACGCCGCAATCAATTTCAGACGTTCAGCTATATAGTAGTGTGCTCGAGCAATACAATACTAGAAGCCAGGACTACGAAAGCCTGACACCTTCTAAGTGCGCAAAACTCTACAACACCGACTTCGTGTCAAACCGCAGAAATCTGTTCCTGATCACCAAACATGGCTACAATACCATTCACAATAATACCGTTCTGTTCATGACTAAAGTAGAGGGTAATCTGACTGCCTCCGCTCGTTGGATGTGCTCTGATTATAACTATCACGGAACCTCGTACCCGTGGTCAAAACCGTGCGACCCAAACGAGATAGTTTCTAATACGACGAGGGGGCTTCCATGGCTGATGTATCCCCGTGTATCCGACGAGATAGAGATAAGCGGATGCAGGAGCGAGAGGACTAGAGGGAATTGTAAAGTGCAGTTCTCTTTATGGGTCATGATTGCCGTTATCTGCTGCAATCTTATTAAAGCTTGCAGTATGGTCATGACAGTTTCAAGATCTCGAGAGCCCACTATGGTTACATTGGGTGATGCTGTGGACTCCTTTCTGAGAATCCCGGACCCGACAACAATGGGTATGTGCTTTGCGGATCGACGGTTCGTCGAGATGGAATGGAGTCAGGAGCGGAGGTCTGGAACAAGACAATGGAGGCATATTGGGGCGCAGAGGTGGTGGACTAGTGTTAGTAAGACGAGGTGGATAACTTGTAATATCTTCTGCTTGATGACTATCATTGTCGCGGGAGTCTTACTGAGAATGGGAATCAACCATGACAGCAGTTTCTGGAGCACCGACATTAATTCAATGTAAGTCATATCCACCCCTCGATCCTAACGCCCCCCGTGAAAAATATTAATGTGGAGACAAAAAAGGTGGACCAGAGGCTTTGGCAAAGTAAACACTGGCTCGCTACTCACTCTCGACTTTGGAAACATAACCCACACAATCCTCCTAGCTAATCTTCCACAAACAATCCTATCGTTCCTTTACTTAACATACAATTCCCTCTTCACCTGCATGCTCTTGGGCCACGAGTGGTCCCTCTTCAGCCACCACCACCGCAGCCTCCGCGTCACATCCCCGCGCCCAGGCCAGCGCTCCACATACTGGCTTCAATTACCCTACATCTACGCCATCCCACTAATGATCCTAAGCGGCCTCCTCCATTGGCTAACCTCTCAGTCAATATTCCTCGCGAAGCTCGAGATATGGGACCCACTCGGGAAGGAGATCTCAACAATGATAAGTACCGCTGGGTACTCTTGCATTGCCATCATTTTCGTCCTCTTGCTGGCGATTCTTGCCTTGCTCACTGCGGCCGGGATGGGGTATAGGCGGTTTGCTGCTGAGACTACTACTGTGGGGAGTTGCTCCGCGGCGATCTCGGCCTCTTGTCACGCCCTGGAGGACCCAAAGGCGATTTTAGGCAGGAAGGTTCGCTGGGGGGATGTGGGGATTGTGCATAATCAGGGCGTGAGGCATTTGACGTTTTCGAGTATGGAGGTGGCCGAGAAGCCAACCTTCGGAGGGATTTATGGCTGGATCGGTAGAGGTGGGGGGTGATCGTTTGACCAGATTTTCAGAGAAAGTTTTATTTTTTTCATCTTATCATAGGGAAGAATAGAGTTTGGAAAGTTTTAACAATAATAGCTTGAGATATTTCCATGCATGGGGAGTGCCGTGTTGCATATTTCTCTGGTGAACAATACGCATTCCATGGAGGTCAGGACTAGAAATTTCTAGTGCAATTACACAAGAACAATGATACAATGATATGCATGCGATTTGAAATATCGCTAACATACCGTTGACTGGGCATCTCGCGGTACCGCAGCCTACCGAGCAAAAATGGCGCCCATTGTGCCACACCTAGGCCACCCCTTTGCAAACCGTTTTAAACAAACTGCTTTCTCCTAGCACCCAGATACCGCCACTAAAAAATACTCAAACATTCTCTGCAGGAGCACCTGAGTGGATTTCCATTCTCTGCTGGTGGTCCTTCTGATAGCCTTATGGGCTCCTGCTCAACCACCTATTCTCAAGCCACAGGTTGGCAGGGCTTTACTTAACCTCCAACTCAGGCTCAGCGGAACGAGCTTGCAGGTGTGTAAAGTACAGTGACTTTGTTGTAGAAACGCAATCATGGGAAATGGGCATGCTGTTTGGGAAATAAGTTCAAAGACTCATGATGGTTTCCGTGAGATAAGAACAAAGGACTAATGCCCCACAGGGACCACTTGCTACGAAAGTGACAGAAAGTAACCAACGACCAGTGCTGGACTCCAGCCGCCCAGTGCTCGCGGTCCCTTCAAGTCTCCCCCGAACGAGATGCGAAGAAACGGGTCAGTCATAGGATAACTAACAGCTTCGCAAGCGTCAAGATCTGCGGGAACTACCGAAATCTGGACCCAAAGATGTGAAATTTATTGAGTGTTGTTACTATGTACGGGCAACGACCTGAGTTGTGGGATGTGTTCCAGTAGTATTAGGGTTTAGATAGTTATGGATATAGGGTTAGATCATGGTGCGCACGATGGTTACCACTTGTACTTAGCCAGCAGGTAACCGCCTGAGCAATACAACTAAGTTCAATCCTTCTTACAAACACTCCGGCTCCATATCTTCCGTGCAGCCACGCATTCCTCCACTCAACAAAATTAGTTTCTAAGGACTTTGGAGAACTGGTATAACATCACAAACTCCCTAGTACCGGTACCATCTAAGTGTTTGAGCACGAAAGGTACTCTACCGGAAAGGAACGGAGGGTGATACAGTCCATTCTCTCACGATTTCCGTGAAGTGCTCTCTATGGTAGTCTGTCTCCCTCTAAACGAACTGGCGCCAATTAATAGCAAATTTTTGACTACAGGAATCGGGTGCTATCAGCAAGCAGGTCCTGCGAATCAGTAATTGCACTATGCGGAGTATGATAACATGTAAAAAAGGACACTCCAACCACAGCCTCTGCATGTCATAAACCCTGTTTAGGGACAAAATTCCATATGGGCATTACTCTCGCCACTGGAGAGCAAATGTGATAGTATCTTCCCTCCGAAATATTCGCTGCAAGCTTCAACCGGACAAAGCAACTCCCGCCAAAAGCCAAGGTAAAATCTCAATCCCCTATTTCCATCCCAAACATAGCTCCACCCGCTTAGCATAGCCCTGACCGACCTGCACATTAGGTTCGGGGCTTCAACGACTCGTTTCTAGCACCGCAAGGTAAGGCGGTGACAAGGTCCTGAGTACGAGTGTGGAGTCGAGTAGGGGCGCATTAGTGATCTGTGCACATTTGCAGTTGGAAAGCAGAGCTAGGTGGCGACGTGATTTGTATTTTTGCAACCGTGTCTGAATTAAGCAGGGGAGGGGTGCACTGTATGAGCGAGAAAGCCATGGGGACTTGGCCTCATTGGGTTTCACGGGCTCTCGGTAGTGTCTTGCATTTCAGTTTCCGGTTTGGTGAGGTATCATCTTACCGCTGTAGGGGTAAGCTCAGAAGAAGCCTACAGTTAAATGTAGGCATTTTATGAGAAAACATTTGGAATACCATTGATTGAAAGGGTAAACTAGTCGACTACCGGGGGCATCCCATCGCTCAGAACAGCGACCGCTCCTACGCAAAGATGTTCACTTGGAAACTCAAATTAATGAGCACCATCACAAGCAGAATAACCAAGAGCTTCTTTTATCTTTATTTTTATTTTTATATTTTTCTGTCCATTTTTGAAGGAGATGCTGGGATGTTAGCGGGTTATCCAAATATACCATCTCATTAGGACCTTTACCGAACCGTCTACTTCCGAAATTTCTATTGAAACTAGACGGACACTCTATAATCAGGAGAGTGCTACATGAGACGGTCCAAAAAGTGTTTTATTCATACCTTATTTTTGGCCGTCCCAAATGATTTATTGCTAGACGGTCAAAAGGTGATTGCCGACTACCAGCTTGCCTGACTAAGCGCTAGGTGGTCTAAACACCGACCATCCATTTGTCCTACAAACCTCCAACCGTCGAGACCTCCTCGACGCTCGCTAGATTACGGTCATCTCTTCTATCCGACCGGTACTTGGCAGTAGTTTACCGATCCGGACTGGGAGTGCTAAATATATAGCTCGTGCTATTTGGACCCTTCGAGTTTATCAAGCTTGTAAAATTTTGCCAGATTCCGAAATTTAAATTGATAGTATTGAGGCAGTAAAGCCCTCATTTTATTTCCCTATTTTGAATCCTATTAAACATGCACGGGATGAGCTTAAAAATCAATAGCTCCATCGGCGCCCAAGAACTGCGAATACACCCCGAGGTGAATGGGCTATTAAACAAGGGTAGGCAGAGGATTTCCCTTCACAATGCAATTCCTAAGATGCCTGTTAAAACTATTGAAATATGCGCAGGACTGGGTATTATAGGGACAGTCCTGGGAGTGATGGGATGTAAGACCGAGTATTAGATAGTGATTTATATCTTTTTTGTTCCCATCATACCTCAAAAACTCTTGGAATCTAAGTTACCATCAGATCGTCGGCCCACGATAGGTTTAGTTTGACAAGTTAACAGAATTGCAAATACCAGTTAATAAGATCCAACACGTCCGATGAACCGATCTTATACCTTGTCCGAAAAAACGCTAACCCTTCTCAGGAGCTTTTGACTAGAAATCCGGAGATTACAGGGTGGTCGGAGGTAGTGGATTCCAAGAGTTTTTGCAGTATTACTATCTAGCTACTCTCCGTTCAGCTTTTCTCTTTTTTTATCTGGGTTTGCTAATCATTGCTCGTTGACTGTTGAGGTTATGGAACTCGGGTACCTTAGAGGAAAGGAACGGCTCAACGAATCCCAATACTCCAACTTGGACGATTGTGCAATCACAATTAAAAACATGTCTCAGATCACGAACAATTCTGTGGCTCTATGAAGCTTCCATTATACACGCCTATTATGTAATAATACAAGTAGAGGCCAATTATGAACGAATATGGAATATCTTAACCCAATGGGAATAGGGGGAGGAGGAAGATGGCAAGGGTGGCTATAGAGGGAGAAGGTAGTATAGAAAATTACTAATAGACAATAGATATATGCAGAATTGGTTAAACAAAACCCGAACAATATTATAAGAAATACAAAAGGGGACCGGGTAATTTGGGAGAACCGAGAGCCAAAGAGATGGCGAGGCATTCCAAGCGGGCGGTCCGGAGTTTTGGCTTCTATGGTATCATAACATATCAATCGGCATATAAAAAACTATTTGTGGTAGATTTAGGGTCTTATTTGTCAACCCCACTCCCCTATTATGGGGGTACGACCAGTAGCTGGAGGGTGAAGTATCGGGTTTACAGTTGGACATTAAAATATTTTAGTGCCTTTAGGAGGGGGCGTTGGATTGCTCTGATTGCTCTGGGGAGGAGAGCTCCGCGAACTGCAGGCTGGCTACATATTGGGGAATCAAATTCTTCCGTCTCTAGCAAATCTACAGTGCTCGCATACCCCTGACAGCTCACTGGAGCGGTGTTCAGCCATATTGGGCATCAGCTATGTTGGAATTGACGTCATTCCGGCAGAGTAGAATCTTCGCGACCCCCCCCCCATCCCGTTTCCCGGTAGCCCATGAGCGGTGTTTGGGCATAACCGGTATCGACTGTTTTTGGATTGACGACGGTCTGTTCTAGCATTGCCCTCACAACCCTATTATTCTCTTTGTCTGTAGCCCATGATATTGTTCTCAATGGCCCGGGGACGGGCTGCTAAGAACCCTGGACAGGACCTGATAGTGAGAGAGGCACCGCCACCGCCCCCAAAATCCATAGGCGGCTGTTGGAAGTTGCGGGGCACTCTTGGGTGCGGTGGGGGATGGTCAGGGACTAGCAATTGTGGCCGTTTCTAGGGCGGATTGCAGAGGACTAAGGGTAATGATGGGTGGCCGTAGATTACATAGAGGATTAGAACCCTTTCATACCGACTCGATGCCAGGAGGTGGTCTCCGATCATATAATTTTATGTGAGTGTTGTACTGTTGTTATGTAGGTAAATCAAAAGATTCACTCAAAGCGGGGAATATTTATACTGAGTGGTAAGGATGAATTGATAGCTGTTGTATAGAATGCAATCCCACTAACCCCAAAGATCTCCCGAAAGCCCAATCACCTACTGAGTCTTACTGGAGCTATTATTGCTTTCCTATGTTCTTTTATCCCGCTCGTACTCAATATTAGTTCAACCTGCTGCATACCGAAATACTAGTATATTTACTTCAACATACAGTGAAACCTGAGGAACGGCAGACCTGTATTTCGAATCTCCCAGAAATCTCTACTACGTGGGTGGATACTACAGGTGCCGGCCTATCATATAAACCAAATGCTAATATCAACTCTAACTCACCACCAGTCACCGGTTATTAGTCCGCAACGCTCTCAGTGAGTGCATAAACACTAGGTCCCACTGAACATCTGCGTTTCCCAATATCCTATCTACCAGTATTCTATTATGCATCCCGTATAGCTAGCCAGAGGTTGATTCTTCAGATACTTTAGTGAAAGGTCTATTCACTTCTGGGGGTACTCCTCCCACGTGCTAATAGGGGGGTCCAATACATACCACAAGTAGGTGCCACAAATGGAGTGACAAAAGAAAAGTCCTGGCTTAATACCTGTGTTACAGGGGGGAAAATAAAAAATGAGAAATCAATCTGGCTAGATCAGGGGACTACTGGGCCCGACGTCCACCTCTCCGGATCGTCGGGTAACTTAGCTTATGGACTGGACAGGATGGGGGGAAGCCGTCCGTCCCTGTCCGGCATCAAGACGGAAGGACTGCACCGTTACAAACACTGCCAGAACGCAAGTGCTCGAGTATGCGCTGATCTCATCATCGTTAAAGGTGCTAGAAAAGCTCTCGATCGAGGTCAGTTCCAATGGATTTTGCTTACAGACTGCAGATCAGCCCTGGATGCCAGTGGGAAAGAAAAGGTGAACTAGCTTGAGGTGCTTGCGTGACAAAACCCATTTACCTGTATTGCACCTCCCACCCGTGATTTGCACTGCCGCAGAGTAGGGTATCTGTTGTTTACGATCCTTTTACAGACATGCTCACCGTATTGTTGGAACACATCTATGCATATACATGCATTTTTAACAAGTTCAGTGTCCCATTTATCATACCCCTATTTATTTTTCTAGATCCTATGATAGCTAGCTTAGGCGTATCCAGCCCTAACGTATTTTACCGGGATGCGGCTTTTCACAGGGATCCGGCTCGGCGCCAAGCCACCCTGTGATGCATACCCCGATTATGGTACAGGGGGGTCTGTAGATCACTAATCTCCATAAAACCACATCAAAAAATTTCCGGAATGCCAGTAATCAAGCCACAGAAGAAGAACCAAGCGGAAGAAAGTATCCAAAGGGTGATTAATGACTATTGGCATAGTGATAAGCCCTCTATTCACGCCTCTGCTGAGAAGCATGGGGTTGTGTACTCAACACTATGGGGAAGTCTGCAGGGTAGAGTATCCCGGGAGGTGTGACATCTCAATCTGCAGGCATTAACGGAATATGAGGAAAACTCCATCATCCAATGGCGTGGGTGGTTGGACAAGTGGGGGCATCTAGCCCGGTTGACTGTGGTGAAGGGAATAGCAGAGGCCATAGTGGCTCAGCAGATGAAGGATCAGTCATTAGGAAGAAACTATATCACCCGGTTTCTGAACTAACATCCCACCTTAGCCACGTAGCTCAGTACCCGACTTGATCATCAGAGAGCCCTTGCGAGTAATCCTATCATGTTGAAGGACTATTTCAATAAGGTATGATTGCCATAATATAATACTAGTAAGAGTAATAACTAATTTTACTACTAGCTTCAAAATGTAATTAAATTTTACAATATTTCACATTCAAATATGTACAACATGGATGAGAAGGATTTCATGATGGGGGTTGGTTTGAGCTGTAAAGTAATCTGTAAAAAGGTATCACGCTAGGCAAAAATGACCCAGGATGGGTCAAGAGAGTAGGTTATGGTAATTAAGATAGTATCTGGAGATGGACGAGTACTATGTCCCATGATTATTAATAAAGGACAAGTCCATTATATGGACTGGTATGCCAAGTTAAAAAAAAAAAGATTTGGCTATGTTTGGAGTATTGGAGAAGGGGTGGAGCAATGAAGAACTGGGGTTAAAGTGGTTGAGGGACATCTTTGATGTGGAAACACAGGAGAGGTGAGTATTGGTATCAACTTAAGAGTAGTAAAAAAAATCTAAATCTATACTGACTGGTCTATAGTGCTAGGGATCAGTATCGCCTTTTACTGCTTGATGGGCACTCATCCCATTTCAATTGGGAATTTTTTGATTTTTAATTAAATGTAAAAATTATTCCCCTCTGCCTCCTGGCCCACTCAACCCACATCCTTCAACCGCTAGATGTCAGACTTTTTTGTCCCTTACAGCGCCATTATAGTAATGGCTTGGATGACATTATTTGTAAAGAGCATGCGGGAATGAATAAAGGAGAATTTCTTCCGTTTGTATTTACTCTCTTTTCTGATTAATTAATACTAAACAGTAAAAAACAAGATATTAATGCCAGCTCGGAGACTGGCATTTACTCCTAAAAACATTCTTAGTACCTGGGAGGCGGTAGGGATTATTCCCTTCAATCTGCGCCATGCTCTTGGAGTGGTGAAGCAAAAGGAGAAAGAGGTTGCGCCTGCTAAGAGCTCGGGTATCCGAGCATGTTCCCATATCCAAACAACTCCCCAGTCTGTAAGTCAGGCTACCAGAACAGCAATATTTCTGGTAACCTGGACCACTCCATCCTTACAACATCTTAAAGCTATCTTGTCTGGCCTTTTGGAAGGCTTCCAACAAACTATTGCAGACAAAATAGTGGCGGAGGAAGGTCATCGACAATGTAGGCAATTAATGGCCAAAGAGATGCGGGCAAAGACTTCAGACCACCAGAAGCTAACCCAGGCCACAGTGGTAACCTCTGAAACTGTAATTGAGCTATGGGAACAGAGGGAGAGGGTGGATGCTGCCAAGGCAGCCAGAAAAGTGAGCAAAGAGTCCGGCCGGCCAGGGTCTTCGCAAACCGCTCAAAAATGAGCAATGGCCCTGGCCAAGAGAAATATCTGGGTCGAGAGTGGCCCACTCTGGGGCTACACGGGGGTTTAGCAGTAGTATCGCAGAGAGACAAGCAGTTATCCCGCATCCGAGATTTTAGCGAAAAATAACCTTTGCCGGTACTGCAACTTACACTGCTCGAGCGTGGTGACCCGCCGCAGCGAATCTGCTGCCGCTTAGAATATGATGTGGTTGGACAGGTGAATGGGCTCGTGATGACCAAAGTAGGCATTCGTTTTGCCGTTTATTCATCCGACACGAACCCACCGACATCCCTGGCTGGACTGTAGTACCGGTACTACAGCATCCTTCGAGGGGCAGTCGGACCCATTGTTGCAAAGGGAGAGAGGAAGACGAACCACCAAGATTAGGAGAGCACTAGACGTGGATTTCCCCATCCCCGATTCCTTGTTTTTTTCACTTTTTCGAGATTTTTTTTTTTTCACGGACAAATGATGGTATAGATAATTCCGCCCGAAACCATTCTACACACCCAATCCATACAGCCTGAATTACCGCTCCCGCTATGGCGACATTGCCTTCTGTTATTGAGGACCCTCAAGACATCAAGGACTGACACGAGTAGACTGAAAAACCCACCAAAGAAGGCCAGACCCGGAAGAGGTCCAGCAGTACTACACATTAATATTAGTGTTAAAACTTTTAGTGCGCGTATGTATTGTATGCATAGTATCATAATTATGATACAAAAAGCAGGATCAAAAATACCGTATATATTGTCTAGTGGTATGATACTATATGTATATTTGATAGCCCGATTACAATATCTCTATTTGTAAGGGTCCTTTCTCTAAATAGCACTCGCGTACTCCATCCACTCAATCCTTCTAAGGAAGTTAATCCGATGTTGCCAAACGGGACAAAGGAATAGAATACTCGCGCTGACAGAGTCCGAGAGGTGGGTGTTTCTATTAGCATAAAATCCCACCAGATATTTGGTATAAATGCCCACTATCTATTGAGAAGTTTATTTTCCGAAGTTTATGTTCAAACAATTTAAGGCTATGATGGTGTATGATATTGGCTTGCGAAGGTACCGCCCCAAACCCAGGCCACCATACCATCAGGGTGATGGACGGAAATCCTTTTGACTGCCCATCACACATCACTCCCGTGCCGGGTTGCTTAATCAGACAAACATGCGGAAATATTATTCTATATACTTCTAACTAACCAACAAGGTCCCCGCATACGCCCGACACCCTACCTTTTATATCCCACAATCCCTTTGCCATACCATCCGACAAAGTGCCCAAACCGCTGTCCGGAAACCGTGTTATTGAAAATAGGGCTTCTCGTGGTTCTATTATGTTTTTTTTTTGGATTGGCTCGGCCTGTAGAATTTCCGGAACAGGTCCGGTGTCCTTTGGCGATCATGACTGTCCCCAATTGTCCGACCGTAGCACCAGGCCAGATACAGTGGCCAAGGGTCTACTACAAAGGCTTCTAAAATAAGGTAAAATGTATTTTATGGCAGCCAAAGCCTAGATTTTGTGCTGGACAAATAGATGGGTGTTATTATTTATCTACATAGTGAGGAAAAGAGGCTACGAGGCTGGAACGAGGGGGACTGGTTTTTTCTACTAAGATACCGATAGACATGCCGAAGACGGTACTCAGCATTACCTAGAATTTCTTAACCCCTCTGCTGACAGGTATTGCACCAAAGACCGCATTCTGCCCTCCTGTCATTATTTTTGTGGGCATCATATCGATCTTCTAATCCTTCTATCATTGGTAACATGGGGAAAAACCCTCGATGTTCGGATGCGCAGAAATTTCCTATCACTGCAGTATTGGTCCAAAACCCGCTGATCAGGGATATCCCTGCGCCTCCCTACTCTCAGAAGCCTAACAAGACATATGATACACACCCGCCCAAATAGTCTACTGTATTTTGGTGCTAAGGTCGCCAAAAGTGCCCATCCTTGTCCGCCACCGGAGTTTCAAATAACCTTAAATTTAGCCTCGTCTACAACCTCTCTTGAGCATCAGGACAGCTTCCCTTCTTTCACACGGTAATGGACAGGTGAGAATCTGTCGGTCGGGCTGCTCGTACGAGAATGTTGAAGGTCAGAAATAAGTTACGGAAATGGAGGGTTGCATCACCGAGTGACAACACGGACAGGAGGCGAGGAGGAAGCAAATCCTCTTTGATAGAGTTATCGGCTATAGAATCCGAATCTACTCCAGACCTGTGGAACTCCTTCTCGACACCATGAAAGCCAGTTTGGTACACAGGTTGGAACTCCAGAGTCTTAGCCTGCGCTACCTCCTGGGGATAAAGGCCCTTTCCGCACTGCTGTTTTCCGAGAGTAATTATACCCAGCAGGGTCTCGCAGCACCGACGCGAAGCAAGATTGGCACTGTGCATGCAAGGAGACCATGGATGGACATTGGGGTTCAGAGTATAAGGATTTTTTCTCAATTAAGCTGGAGAGGGCGTTATCGTGGATTGCTATTGGGATTACTAGCATTCCGCCTTTTTTGCCGTTTATATTACCATGCTTGTCCGAGTCTTAAAAGGGAGGCTGATTTGAAAGGAAAAAAAATGAGGCACAATTCCGCAGTATTTACTACACTAGGAGCAAATAATTTCCTCGCGACTGTTGTTACTAACAACCGCTTTGAACTAGGATCTTACTCTAATATGACCGAACTGTTACTCAGCTACTGCAAGGGCGCAAAGCTATACCACATCACTAATATAGATGGGAGTGGGTTTCTGGGACATCCGTACAATTCCCCGGAGTTCAGGCAGCTCTGAAGTTTGCTCGAGGGATACAATACCACGCACCAAGAGCTACGAATGTCCAAATATAATGCGGTAGGCGCGTTCTTAACAACCACTCTAGAAAAAATACAAACTCAATATGAAGAGTATATTGTAGACACTTGAGCAAGGAAGAGATGGTAGCGTAGTAGTGAGGGTAGATTGGTAGATATTTGTAGCTTTACTTCTCCTAAGTGCAAAGGGTAGCCTGTTTGTACAGGTGAACATCCTCCATGTATTTAAGGGAAAAATAAGAAAAAAATAAAATGGTGAATATGTTTGACCCTTAAAATATACCAGGGAAATTTGAATAAACATGTACTAGTAATAATATATGATGGTGTGAGGCAAAAGTTTGAGTATAGCTGCGTGTATTTAGACATAGGAAAGCCTAGATATATCCCAAATGCCAGATATGAAAATAAAATGCATAGTCTCTAATCATTATCATGAAATAATAATGAAAATAATGTAAAATATACGTCCCAGCTGTAGTAATATCAGCAGCGCACAGGTAGAGTGAAAAATTAACTAAGTATGAGAATACACAGTATTATTAATAAAATATATAAAAATACAATATCAACAACGAAGACCTAACACCTTCTGAGTGAATAAAATTATACAAAATGACTTCTTGTCTAGCAGTAGAAACCTGTTCTGGATTGCCAAAAATAGTTCCAACACATCATGTCATAGTGCCCTCCTAGATATGTCGTTTTTCGGTGGCCATAGGATCCCGCGAAGTCGTTAGAGGTGCGATTACCAATTCGGTCAGAACCAATACGTGCAGGGACCCTGCAGCCCCAAAGATCTCGTCTCAGAAGTTATGAGGGGGCCTCCATGGTGGGTGAAGCTCACAACAGGGGACGAGGTAGAGGTAGGTGGATTGAAGAGCGAGAAGACAGAGAAGTGTAAGGTGCAATTCTCACTAGGGATCATGACCGCTGTTATCTGCTGCAATCTCGTTAAGGTTTGCAGTATGGTATTGGCGGTCGCGAGATCTCGAGTCCCCACTCTGATTACGATAGGTGATTCTGTGGACTTCTTTCTAAGATTCCCGGACCCGACAACACTGGGGATGCGCTTTGCCGACAAGGTGTGGCGGCATGAGTGGAGGACTGGGTCGAGGCAATGGAAGCAAAAGGGGGCTCAGAGGTGGTGGACTAGTGTCAGTAAGCCGAGATGGATAGCTTGCGATTTTATTTTCCTTATAAATATTAGTGTCGCAGGGTCATTCCTCGGACTGGGGATGATCAAAGATGGGGCACTCCTAAGAAACGACTTTAAATCAATGTAAGCCATGCCCCCCCCCCCGAACAATCCCTTCCAGCAAAATACTAACTAAAAGGCGAATAGGTGGACAAGAGGCTTCGGCAAAGTAAACAGTGTCTCCATTATCGGTTTACAATTCAGAAACATCACCCAAGCAACCCTCGTGGCTAACCTTCCCCAAACAATCCTATCACTCCTCTACCTGACATACAACTCCCTCTTCACCTGCATGCTCTTGGGCTATGAGTGGTCTCTTTTTGGTCACTATCACCGTTTCCTCCGCGTCACATCCCTACGACTAGGCTAGCGCTCCACATACTGGCTTTAAGTACCCTATACTTATGCCATCCTTCTCATGGCCCTGAGCGGCCTTCTCCACTGGCTGACCTCTCAATCGATATTCCTCGTGAGACTCGAGATGTGGGACCCGTTTGGCGGGGAGATTTCCGCAAAGATGAATGTCGTGGGGTGTTCATGCATTGCCATAACCTTTGCTCTCATTCTGGAGATTCTGGCCCTGCTGATGGCAGTCGGGATGGGGTTTAGGCAGTTTGCTGCCGAGACTACCACTGTTGGAAGTTGCTCCGCCGCGATCTCGGCCGCTTGTCATGCTTTGGAGGACTCGGAGATGATAATAGAGAAGAAGATGCGGTGGGGGAATGTGGGGAATGTGCCAAATATGGGGGTGAGGCATCTAACGTTTTCAAGTGGGGAGGTTGGGAAGCCGACGTTTGGAGCTGTTTATGCAGGGATGGGGCTAAAGGGGGAGTGATCGTTTATGATTACGTTTTTGGGAAGACTCTTTTTCTCATCTTACTGCAGGAAAAAATGGAGTTCGGAACTTTAAACCAATATATATTTAACCAAAGATATTTGATACTTGGGAAGGACTCTATTGTATATTATTTCTATAAACGGGATGGACCGGGTGTATGTGTGAACTCGTGATCGAGCACCTAACTTAACTTATCCTCTTTGCTCAACTCTCTCTCCCTAGTCCCTTTGACTGTCCCCTACTGCTTCCGGTCGATACAAATTTTCTTCAGACAAACGTCATACATCATTTCCTCCCATGGGTGCGAAATCCAAAGGGCATCCCAGAAACCTTTATCCGAGCAAATAGAACCTGAGAATGACGAGCATTATCTGAGCCACTTCCAACATGCATACACAATAAGACTAGGAACTGCTTTCTGGCTCGGACATACCATTGTGTCAGGATAACAAAACACACCGAGTCCCGCCGGGCTGCTATCTGTCCACGGCGTCCCCGCAAAATCCCACGCAAAATCTCAATTTCTTGCATCCCTCTCAAACGCATCTCCCGCCCGCTTAACCCACCCCTAGCCGACCGGCAAGTTTAAACTTAGATGCAAGGGTGTGAGTAGATAGAGTAATGTATGATATGATAGTTCCGGAAACTCTACCAATTAAAACTTGACTCTCGACCTCAATCTCAAAAAAGTTATTTTTGCTTAGCCACGCAGCTAGAGAGGTAATGTATATCTACAACAGCTCAGAAAATATTCCTCATGTCTCAACAACCTCTATAGTACAGTTTATATGCAAAAACTTCCCAATTTATAAAATTCCCTTTTCATAATTATCAATTACCTCAGCTTCTTGCCCAGCTGTGGAATAAAACAATAATAGCTAATTACCAGGCAGTTTTTGTGCTATTAAATATTAAAGTTGCTTGATTTCTTAATGTCTACAGGGAGTATTAACATAAAAGTGGTCATATCTTTTCTCGAACCTCCCCCGGCTGAGCACCCTTCGCAGCAACGCATTTTCTCAGTTTCCACAAAAAATGGTCCAAAGAGTGCAGTTTTAATTGGTATCATATCATACAGGCTCAACTGTTATAGTGCAAATCTTCTAAAGAGTGGACCACAGTGGGTGTGCCCATAAAGTACTTGCATTTATCTACGGTAAAGGGTTCTAACATAAAAAAAAGATTTAGCAGCCCAATGCTCAAATTTGGTCCACAATATGATAGGCCCTTTTTTCTTTCTACCATCCTTAGATAATGTAGATGGGTGCTCAACCTGCTAAATAATTAATAAATGGATTTTGGATTAATTTCAGTAGTATAAAATATAAACTAATTGAAATAAGCTGGAAATAGACTCAAGCTAAACATTGGGGCGCCAAATATCATTTTATGATATCAAGGTCTCGCAGTTCTATCCAGTTAGTCGGCCCTGCCAGTGAAATTTGCGAACCAGGTTCGTTATCGTTTAATTGCCGCGGCAATCCCTGGTCGTTCGGCTTCAGTTCCACACCAGCACACACAGCCGCTGAGGGGGTTTGTTGCGAAATAAAGTATTTCGTGGTCGCTAAAGTCTAACCGTGCCAAGGTTCCTGCTGACTGTGGAACAAAGCGCAGTTCCAAATCACAGCACCTCTCCTAGAGGTGCCCGACAGCTCAACGCAAAATTTGGCTCGACGCCAGATTCCAAATCTATCGAAATTCCAACCCCTATCAAACCACCCCAATGAACTCTAGATATGTGTAAAAAATTATGCAAATGTTAAAGGAATAACCCGAGAAGCCTGGGAGGTTACCTCAATTCAAGAACCCAAATATTGCAACAAGGGTCTGCAAAGTTCATGAGGCGGCTGTCTCTGAAATCAACAGGATACAAACAATATGCTCCTCAATATGAATAGCGAAAGACTCTTCAACAAAGAAAAAAAAAAATTTAAAAGCTGCTTCCATAAAACCTAGGCATCACTTTAGTATGTGCTCAATTTTAAAAAAATATTTGGATTTATTTATTTTTGAGATCAATGTTGGCTCAAAATTAAAATCTTGCGTTGAGCCGTCAAGAACCTCTCTTTGAGTTGCTGCGATTTGGAACAGCGCGCTAATCAGCAGGAATTTTGACACGGTTGGAGTTTGTACCGAACTACACAAATCGATGGAAAATAGGCAAAAACATAGGAATAAGGTGTTTGCTTTTTTGTTTCTATAGAGATGCGCAAGCATAAGCCGAAGACGTTACTAAACACTCCCTATAATTTCTCAACTTCTCTGCTTACAGGCATTCCACTAAAAGGGGTCCAAGTACGGTTTTCTGTCTCTCTGTCCTTATTTTGACGAGGATTCTATCAGCCTTGTGATCCTTCTGGCATTAGCAATAGGGAAGGGAAAACCCAGATGTGCGGGCGTGCAGAAATCTCACCTCACTGCAATATTGATCTAAACCCTGCTCATCAAGGATAATCTTACCCCTTCCTATGATCATGAGGTTTATTTTCAACGGTCGGGTAAACCGATAGGGATATGGGT
>NW_003299084.1:1403563-1450529 GCF_000151645.1 Tuber melanosporum
CCCTGGCGTCCATGCTGAATCCCTTGAGTCGAGATAGATCCACATGACTAAAAGACGACTTTCTTTTATTTCACAAGGCGAAGGAACGAGTGAGAACTTTTCTGTTGGGCTGCTGGGGAGAGTGTGTTGAACTTCAGAAATAGGTTAAGGAAACGGATGGTTGTGTCACCAGGTGGCAATACGGATGGGACCGGAGGAGGAAGCAAGCCCTCTTCGGTAAGATTATTGACTATAGGACCCGAATTCATACGAGATAGGTGGAACTCCTTCTCGACAGCATGGAAGCCAGTTTGGCACACAGGTTGGCACTCCGGAGTCTTAGCCTGTGCTACATCCGTTATGATTGTTCTGCTTATAAACGTCAGTTTAACAACCTACGCCGCAACGAACCCTGAGTACAAGGTGGAAGGAGGCGTTGGGACATTGTATTTGGGTAATTGTGACGAGAGTAGAACGATTGGGATGTGGCTGCACCTTGGGATAAATGTCCTTTCCACCTTGCTGTTGTCGGGGAGTAATTATACCCAGCAGTGTCTCACGGCGCTGACACGAAGCGAGATCGACACTGAGCATGCGAGAAGACGATGGATGGATATTGGGGTTCCGAGTATAAGAAATTTGTTCATGATTAATCTGGAGAGGACGTTGTTGTGGATTGCTATTAGGATTACTAGCATTCCGCTTCATTTGCTGTACGTTGATATTACCATGCCGGTCCGAGTCCTATGAGGGAGGCTGATTTGAAAATCGCAGATACAATTCCGCAGTATTTACTACATTGGGGGTAAATGATTTCCTCATAACTGTTGTTACCAACAACCACTTTGAACCAGGAGTTTATTCGAATATGACCGAAGTGTTATCCGGCTACTACCAGGAGCGTTACAACCTCGCTGATCCAGATGGGGAGGGATATCTGGCAAGTCTTTATGGTTCCACACAGCTTAGACAGCTCGGCAGTTTACTCGAGGGATACAATACCAGCACTCGGATATACGAGGGCCTAACACCTTCTGAGTGCGCAAAACTATACAACAACGATTTCCTGTCTAACCCTCCTGTGCATACTCGGTGCCAATAGCCATTTGATCCCGCTGAGTCATTGGATGTGCGATTATCAGAAATCCAGCCATGATAAATATGTGCCAAAAGATTGCAACCCCAAAGATCTAGTTTCCGATGTGGCAAGAGGGGTTCCATGGCGGGTGAAGCTCACGACAGGGGACGAAGTAGAGATAGGTGGATGCAAGAGCGAGAAGACACAGGAGAAGTGCAAAGTGCAATTCTCACTAGGGATCATGATCGCCGTTATCTGCTGCAATCTCGTTAAAGCTTGCTGTATGGTAATGGCAGTCGCGAGATCTCCAGAGCCCACGTTGGTTACGTTGGGTGATGCTGTGGACTCCTTTTTGAGAATTCCGGACCAGACGACAATGGGGATATGCTTTGCTGATCGGCGGTTCGTCGACAGGGTGTGGCGACATGGACGGAGGACTGGGCCGAGGCAGTGGAAGCCAAAGGGGGTGCAGAGGTGGTGGATTAGCGTTAGTAAGACGAGGTGGGTAACCTGTAATATCTTCTGCTCCACAATTATCATTGTCGCGGGGGGGTTACTCGCCTCGGGGGTCAAATCCGACGGGGTGTACCTGAGTAATGACTTTAAATCAATGTAAGCCCCCCTCTCCTAAAATCCCTTCTATCAAAATATTAACGAAAAGACTAAAAGGTAGACCAGAGGGTTTGGCAAAGTAAATACTGTCTCTATTATCGGTTTACTGTTTAGAAACATATCCCGGGCAATCCTCCTAGCTAACTTCCCACAAACAATTCTATCATTCTTCTACCTCGCCTACAACTCCCTCTTCACCTGCATGCTCTTGGGCCATGAATGGTCTCTCTTCAGCCACCACCACCGTTCCCTCCGTGTGACATCCCCGCGGCCAGGCCAGCGTTCCACATACTGGCTTCAAGTACCCTACAACTACGGTATCCCTCTTATGACGCTAAGTAGTCTCCTCCACTGGCTGACCTCACAATCGATATTCCTCGTGAGGTTCGAGATGTGGGACTCGCTTGGGAGGGAGATTTTGGCAAGGATGAGTGTCGTGGGGTATTTATGCATTGCCATCATTTCCGTGCTCACACTGGAGACTCTTGCCCTACTTACTGCCTTCGGAATGGGGTATAAGCAGTTTCCTGCCGAGACTACCACTGTTGAGAGTTGCTCCGTAGCGATCTCGGCCGCGTGTCATGCTTTGGAGGACTCAGAAATGATAATAGGGAAGAAAATGCGATGGGGGGATGTGGGGAATGTGCCAAATATGGGGGTGAGGCATCTAACGTTTTCAAGTGGAAATATTGGAAAGCCGATGTTTGGGGCTGTTTATTCAGGGACCGGGCTAGAGGGGGAGTGATCGTTTACGATTATGTTTTTGAAAAAAAAGAAAAAAACTCCTTTTCTCATCTTACCGCAGGAAAAAATGGAGTTTGGGACTTTGGAACTATATATATTTAACGAGAGATATTTTTTGTACAAGGGGAGGACTGCATTGTATATTGTTTCTATAAACGCGATGGACTGGGTGTATGCGTTCTCGTAGGTTCATGTTGCCAGAACAGAAGAATGACACGGGGTAACAAAGGCGGTGATGAAATTCCGGTATCACTCACTCGTCGTTGGCCAACTCTAGGCACTGGCAAGGATCTATCGAGCGAGAACACCGCTCATAGTATCATACCGCACTTCAGACATTTCCCAAGAGCATCTTTCTAGGGCTACACAGCCCGCTAGAGGCTCTCGCATCCGCCATGTGGACCCTTACTTGGAGTCTTATTTTCGCGGGCTCCTAGTCGACTGGAGTTGAAGTAATGCGGGGAGTATTTGGCAGAAAATGCAATATCGGCGGTATCAAGGTCGATTGAAGTGGGAGACAGATAGGGCAGTGGTAGAAAAAGAGCATTTTCTCGGAACTCGGACGCTGCGTAGAAAAAATATGGAAGATATGGTCAACAACTTTGTCACCTGCTTCTCCCACACTTCTTCACCATCCTAACCAAACTAACGGTAAAGATAGGTGTATAAATATAATATAATCAAAGTATCCTAATCCTCCCGTAAATCACCACATCTACCTCCTCGTCTACACTCATGTCCTCATTCCCCAGCTCATTCCCGTGATATCCAAGGAACGACATATTTAGAGATCCCCCCTTAAGTCACTAAAGTTCCATAACAACCTATCACTCTCCCAAACGATCCGTCAGACTCCCGCACCTTCCATAATTCACAATGCTCTTTCATCACCCATCCACAACCTCTAACGGGGGGTCGGAATAAACTTGTAAGGGGAGTACTACGGCTTTGTTGTAAAATAGAAAGGTAGGAAATGAATTCGTTATTAGGGAATTGACCAACCCCATTACGGCTCCAGGTGATTTACTCGGGGTAGAAGAGCTCACCATGCTGGCTTCCATGCTACTGGTCAACGCAAGCTAACTTGGGCCCTGTTTAGCAAGGTAAGTCACCATATAAATAATGTGCGATTTTTCTTAAAAACTTAGCTTCAGGCCAGAACCCGAATATATCTTTGACCAAAGGTCATAAAAACCCCAGATAGCAGCTCTCTTTCCGACCTATGATGGAAACAGAAATCCGCTAGGAGACCTGTAGATTGAACGATAACTAGAGAAAAGTGCAAAATGAATGCTATAAAAGTCGGAGAAACTTCAGTCCCCCGGCGTACTAAACAGGGTATTGGAAAATAAGAAACCTTATCTGAGGGTTTTAGATCGCATTAATTCAGGATATGCTATACACAACTCACCACAAGGGCAAACATGACCAACGTAAGCGCTCCATGAAAGAATTCATCGGGATTGATTTTAACCGTCCATTCCTGTAGCTCATACCCGTAATTTATCTATCCTTTATTTTCGCTCTACTCGTCAGCTCAACCAGACATACAGCTCTCCCCTGGTTCATGTATCCTCCCTACTGGTCGTTTAAGCTTGATCATGAGCCTAAAAATGTTCAATACAGTCACTTCCAGCTGTAGTATGGGGTAGTCCTTTTCCACCCACAGCTCTTGTGCAGGCTCTCTGAGGCGCCCCACCCCTTTCTATTTTCAATTACTGCATTGCAATAGAACTCTGATATCCATATGTGTCCAGTAGCACCCCCGCAGCGTCCCGGTACCACAAATACCAATTCCCCACAAGAACCATCCGAGTGGCAAAAGAAAACAGAGAGAACATAGAAACACCCGTAGTGCGACCATTCTAGACTCCCACTGCACTGGTACTAGCTGTTCTTCAAAGTCTCCTGAACGGGATACAAATAAAAAAATATAAATTGGTACAAGTATAACCGATGCCTTCACGAGCACCAGGCTTTGTGGGTAATGCCTCAACCCGGGGTCAAGCATACGAGCTCGCTCCTCACCGACCCCAAAGAATAGATCGCAAGTCATAATCCCTTAGGTTCTATCCAGGTTTTTGGAAGCTTCAGGTACTTTATCGGAAAGAAACAAAAAAAGATATAGTATATTATGTCATGGTTTCTTTGAAGTACCCAATCCCGTAGTCATGCCAGCCGACCATAATTAATCTAGGGTTTTCACGTAGAATATTACTCGCTACGGCGTGGAATGGGCATGGATGTATGTACACTCTCACCCACGCTAGGGTTGAAAATTCTTTATCCCCTTGCCTTCCTCGTTGTTCATAATATACCGTTCATACCGTTTTTCTCATGTTCAACTCTCCACTCCATACATTGTACCCTCTTCACCCAAGAAAACCTTTTCTCTTCGATGCACATTTCTTCACAACGCCTTCGTTCCTATCATTATCTATCCTCCC
Organism: Tuber melanosporum; assembly: GCF_000151645.1. Lineage (NCBI taxonomy): Eukaryota > Fungi > Ascomycota > Pezizomycetes > Pezizales > Tuberaceae > Tuber > Tuber melanosporum. The sequence goes on from NW_003299084.1 coordinate 1,408,424, forward strand.
ACATTTTGAACAGCGGCCCAACTACGATCACCGAGTGACTATCTATGATTGTCATGAGCTAAGTATCATAGCAGATAAAGGGATAAAGACACTCCGTCAACAACCTCTACATATACCATAAGGCTGCAAGCCGCTATTTAGTGACGAACCCCCATAGAAGATTTGTTTCAGGCACTGCAGAGTAAGTCTAATAGTACTTTCACTCTTAGAATCTTCAGCAACGCGTCTCCACCGAACCGCCTCTGCTCGGTTAAATTAGCCCAGGCAGACCAACGAGTCCAGGTCTGGAGGCACGGCTATGAGCAGATATATTGACATATTTCCTAAGTTACAACCTGTGTATCTAAGGAGAAATATGTGAGTGCGGAACCTTGATAGCGCCCCACCCATACTTTGTAATCCCAATGACTATAAGGATGGTATCCTGTCCCAACAACCAACAAATTTGAGGTCTGGATGCTCAATTCCTGAGACAAGATAGGGAGGTGGAGATTAGAACTTGGTAGGTAGGGCTGGGCAGTTAAGTCTGGTAACCACGGAATCACAGCATTCCCAAAGAATTGTGTCCGGAGCAAGGAACAAGGGGTGTACGATACAAGTAGGTAGCCATTATGGTGGGATTGGATTGGGGATCGGGGGAGCTGGGTGCTGCTTGATGTTTGGTTTGGTGGCTTGGCCTGGCATTGTAGTTGTGGAGTAATTTCCCAAAAAAGCTTATAATTATAATTGAATGTGGGTATTTTCACCCGCGTCTTTTATATCATAACCCAGAATCCGTAAGGGCCATTTGATGTTAGCAGCCCGGAGGGCTAGGGTGCCTTTCTGAACGAGCCCCCACCGGGCCCACCCTGGTAGGATTGAAAGGTTGGGATACTTTGTGCGGAATCCAAGAGGTTGAAAGCGCCAATCCGCAGCGCACCATCTCTCGGGAGGATCACTGCTCACGGGCAACATAGACAATTGTTAGTTACGCCATAATAGAAAACTAGAGTCTTATTTGTCTGCCGCTTGCCAATCCACAAAGTATCATAACCCGAAGCCTTGGCGCCAAGATAGATATTAACCGGTGCCGAGGTACCTAATTACTTCATGAGTCAGCAAGTACAACGCTAGCCGTCAAAAATACATACATTTTCTAGCTGGATGGCCTAATCATTCATATCAGAGCCCTGAGAGGTCTAGTCCTGGCTAAAGAGAATCCGGATATGGCATGTTAATGCAACTTCGAAACAAAACAAGGGCAAAAATATCATCTATCTGCTAGCGCCTGACGGCACTAACAATGTTACCGTTAGTTCATTAGAGTATGTCAGTACTCGAGCGCAAGCGAAATGCGCATTATAGCCCATCATATGATCTATTGTGGCGCAAGTAATAGTATATTATTTGACATGAATATATTCTCTCCAAAGGCACGTATTTCCCGCAAGATGCTTCTGGGACATTCATGAGCCTCCGCAGCTTTTACACCTTACCGCCGCCTACCTACCACAGGATCTGGCGAGAGCTTTCAGGCACTAGTTGGTTCAAACAAGATATTTGCTCTGGGTTTGCGTATGACAGATGTGGCAATAAAACGCCATATCCTGACTCTGTATAACCAGCACTATACCTTTCAGCTCTCTGATTCTGGCCAAATTGTAAGTTTCACCTTGGCTGCTTCTTGTTTTGGCGCTTTTTTGGCGCCTCGCGGTTCTTCCCCGATAATCCCATACTGCATGGTACTGTACTGTACCTTATCGTACCGAGAGTGGCGTAGGACAAGGCACTTAACGCGCTAGTCCTCGTATTACCCATTTTATATTATACTACTTCTTAAAAACTGCGGTCGAATTTTTATTCCATATTATGTAATACCAAGATGCGATCAGGAAAGATCCAGTATACAGTACTACCATTACCCCCGAATGATATTGTAATTTATTGAGCTCGATATCCTAGGCTCTCTTTTTTCCCTAAATTTAAGAAGGCATTCTCCCCAGCAATGGCAAAAAGAAAAGAAAATGTGTCTTTACTCCAGAAAAGTATATATTTGTATTCGGCCTCACTCGTTCTCGCATTATCGTGCCGAACTGCTCTTCCGGTTCATATTCTGTGCTTGCACCTCAGAAGGGCATTTGTGTTGGGGAGTTTGGATTTAGGAAGTGAGGATTCGTGCTCGTACTATAGTATACGGTAAAGTGCTTCAATGAAGAATCTGCTATTGTAGCCCCGAATTACCTGGTGTTAAGCGATTGGTGTGGATTTCGTAGCTAAATAGATCACTACAGCCCGATTATCTCTGGCTTTCGTAAATAGTTTGGACCATTTTATGGGAATAATTATACCCATATTCGTCCAAACTTACCGTGTTTTGCAAATTTTAAGTTTTTTTTCGTTAAATCTGTGGCATGGCTCTAAGTATGATACGTGACAAGCACTTCTTGAAGCACAGTACAAGAGATTGATGCGGAAAGAATCCCACGGCAAATAAAAGCCCCAGGCAAAGAAAGAAAATCCCAATAATACCCTACAGGTGATCTTCTGAGTGAATATATCTCCCTGGAAGATTTTCATGAATCCATCAAATCTCAGTCCCCCCAGACTAGTTCATCAAGTTGCATCTCCCACTATACTACGGTACTTGAGCCCTTGATCGATACTGGTGCATGTTCATGTATTTGGCAACGGTGCTTACTTGCGTCTTTTTATTTCGACTCGCACTACAAATCTAAGAAAGCTGCCAATGCCAGTATCATATTATCTAACTGAACCCGGCGCTCTCGAGTGTTCGACATGTCTTGTGGCCTACGACAACAGACTTAGGATAGAATGATGCCGGTTTTTTTGTTCATTCCATGAGGAGGACATCCCCGCACAATTGTGAAGCTCTAAGCTCAGTGGCCGTGTATGATGGTGAGAATTTTGCACGCGTTCTGTGGTGTTGAACCCCGTCCAGAACTTCCTCAAGCGGAAGGCGAAAAGCAGGGACGGGAAAACTGGGCCTGACAGTGGTTCACGAAGGACTCCGTATTATGCCCACCATCTCTGCACCAGAATGCTGATGCTAACACCGTTACCGATTTAATAAAACATGGTACAATCACCACTCAAAAGTATTGTCCCACTTTCTAAAACACCACCAGAAGGTGCCTAAACTTGGGTATTAACTAGCCCATTCCTAGATAATAAAATGCTGTAAAGACAAGCAGAAATTTTATATAAATTTGCTTTCACAAGAACCATCTTATCACCTAATAGATCTAGCAAAATTTTCATATTCGCAGGAGCTGTACCTGGATTTATATACACATAGCATGACCGAAAGCAAATTCCCACCAAGGTTAGCCAAATTTGTATGGGGGCTTGGCATTCCATGCAAGCAATTGTATAGGGGTAGATGCTAGCCTTGTAGGATGAATAAATAAAATAAAGAAAAAATATAAAAAGATTTTCCCCGTAAATGCCTACTCTTCCTAATTTTAAATAATCTTAAACTATTTTATTTTATTATTTTTTCAGCTAATGAATATACCGAATTTTGCGGGGAAACGGGGTATGGGACAATACTTTTGACATGGGAGTCTATGATATGATATCTTAGAATGCAGCCAAGATCCATTACCTTCTCGCCGGCAATTGCTTTACTCTACCCCAAGAACCGGAATACCGTAAGCACTCGAATAATTCGTATCATACTTGCGCAAAGACGTCCAAAATTCCCTCTCTTGGATAAGGGGTTGAAACACTGCGAAACTGACCTCTTCAGCCCCCCCAAAAATAATAATAATAACCGACCTTACCACTAAAGGCAACTCCAACGTCCTAGCGCGAGTACCAACCGCCCGAGCCCCCACTGTATCATAAATAAACTTCACGGGAAGAAGTCAAAAATATCCTCTCTTGGAAAACGCAGCGAAAATTGAACCCCACAGCCCCAGCTGAGGACAAAAGGAAAGTACAGTCGCACCCCGCTGTCCCGGACCCCGTTCTCCCGGATATTTCGCTGTCCAGGATGAAAAGTGCTGCAGCTTTAGATTCCTATATAAACTACTCCCGTTGTCCTGGATTTCCAGGGTTTCGGATTCGGATGAGAATTGTGAACTTGTAAACCCTGTCCTCACCACATTTCACTCTGCTGTCCCAGATATGCCCCGACCTCAAAAGAAATTATTCCAAAATAGGTATAAATGGGGGGTAGGCAAAAATGGGCAAGAGGAATAAGAGGTGAAGGATATGCACTGTGGAGTCTGAGAACACACAAGAGTTTGAGTAAAGACAATGCCACCTGCAAAACCCACAATGAAACAACAACCATGCAATAAAGCTGGCCTTAGTCCACTCCAAAAGTATGAACTTTGTCAACAACGAGTACGGTATCCTAAGATGAAACTTGTAGACTTTGCTCAGCTCTCAGAATGTCCTCAGTGTAACTGGTACAGGTACTTGGTTATTGGTTTTGTTTTATGTTTTGTTTTAAGTATTGCTTTGATACTTGGTTTGTTTTAAGTATTGTTTGATACTTGGTTTTGTTTTATGTTATATTTTAAGTATCGTTTAATACTTAAATTGTTTTACCAAAGTGCATTGTTTGATATCTTTAAATAGTTTTATTCATGCTAGACATGAACAGATTTGTGTATTTAAAGACCGCCTGATTCCATGATGGAAACAGCAGACTTCGACAGACAGTATTTCAATATACTTGGTTGAACGGTTACTTACTAGTTTTCTCAGTACACCCTTGAAGCCTTCTTTAGTTCTCAGCTCTTGCCTTCTCTCCGATAGAGCAGGCTACCTGCTAACTATTGTACCCATTACTGATAATGTGAATAGCACTTTGTGAACATGTTTCACTCAGCATTAAGATGGAAAACTACTTGTAGTTTCTAGCTTGTCTGATCACATAAAAGGATGGACTGAGCAAGTTAAGGCTGGGCCACTAACAGGTAGTAATCACTAAAAATGCTTCTGTAATTTCTCAAAGTCTTCGTATTATAAAGGTTAATCAAGACTCAGGACCTACTTCAAATAAACAAAAAAATTTAATACCCTGCTCTCTTTTTCTTGAACACTTTCTTGACTTATAGATCAATACTGCTGAGATTGCTCAATTTCCAATAATCGATAAGATAATTCATACCTGTTAGGAATACTGGTACCCAATACTTAAGAACTACTCTAAGTAGGGTAATACCACACAGAATCAGAATCTCTGGTCTCTAACACTCCCCTTCGGCCCCCTGATAGGGCCCACATATCAATATTTATATTTATCTCAGTTTAGCTCAGTTGGAATATCACATGATTCCTCTCTGGAGGTCACGTGTTCAACACCTGTTATCATTAAAGTTATTCTTGGTATTGAGTTATTTTCTACCAATACTACTTGCAAGTGCAAGTCTCCCTGCACTACAACCAAGGACCTCTGAATGAAGAGTTAAGTTTCTATTTTATAGAAGTGCTTCTCCTCTACAGGACAGAAGCTACTGGATAGAAATCTATGGGTTAGATCAGGAGATATTGAGTTTCGAAGTCAGCAACCTAAGAAGGTTGCATACACCACTATGCAAATGTAACCAGTTTGAGTACTTGGTTAACGGTTTGTTTTATATTTTGTTTTACATTTCACCTGGATACTTAGTTTTTTTTTATATTATGTTTTCTTTCCATCTGAGATACTTAAAATTATTTTACCAAAAGTGTATCACTTATTATGTTATATTTGTTTCATTCATACTAGACACGAACAGACTTGTTTATTTCAAGACTGTCTGATTCCACAATGGTAAAGGCACACTCTGACAGACAGTATTTAAATATTCTTGGTTGTACGATTACTTATTTGATTTCCTAGTACACATTCAAATACTACTTTAGTTAGCAGCTCTCGCCACCTCTCTGGTAGAGCATGCCACCTGTCAGCTATCTTATGTAACTAGTACGAGTACTTGGTTAATTGTTTTATTTTATATTTTATTTTAAGTATTGTTTGATACTTGGAGTTTTATGTTTTACTTTAAGTCTCATTTGATACATGGGTTTGTTTTATGTTATTTTTTAAGTATTGTTTTGATACTTAAGTAGTTTTACTAAAGTGTATTGCTTGATACCTTTGATTAGTTTCATTCATGCTAGATATGAACAAGATTTGTGTATTTAAAGACCCCCTGGTTGCACAATAGAGGAGGTAGACTTTGACAGACCGTATTCAATATACTTGGTTAAACAGTTACTCCTTTGATTTCCCAGTACACCTTCAAAGACTTCTTCAGTTTGCAGCTCTTACCTCCTCTCTGGTATAGCAGGTTACCTGTCAGCTATTATACCTTATCCTGAATCATGATTAGCATCTTACGAACATATTACATTGTACCTTATCCTGAAACGTAATTAGTACTGTACTAATACATTACAGCATAATTTCTGACTGAGAGATTATCTGTCAATCCAGTCGAATGGTTACTTACTAATTGATAGGAAATCATCCAGAAGATATCTGTCAGTTGGACTTGGAGTTACAGAGGTTTAAAGTCAGCTACCTAGGAAAATTTAATTTATGAATACCTCTACAAATACAACCCGCAGATACAACTAATTCTTTTATTAATATGGAAGACAATTGGGACCAACTCAATTTGACTTGAGAACTACACTATAAGTCTAAAGAGTTTAAAAATCAGATAATTACTGTTGGGAACAGCATACTGCCTAAATAGCAAAATAGTAATTAGTGAAGAAAGTACAGAGGTTTTTAGGATCTCCAGGTATTAGCACCATTAAAGAATACCTGATATTGCAAGTTGTAACCAGAGAGATATATAGTGTGTATAATTGATAGATGTAGTCTACGAACACTCCGACGTAGTATATAAATATTGAAGTACCTCGTAAAGCTTTTAGATATCATTAAGCAATGGAGAAGTCCACTTAACAATATAATCTTGTTCTTACGATTATATTCTACTTTACCTACATTACCTTACTCTTAGTAGTCATAAACGAAACAAGTATAGTTCAAGCCTTCCTAGACAATCTCTGTCTACAAAAATGTATCTTGATTAGCCTAGACAATTCTGAGTCTATACAGGTTGTCTCTGATATACAGTACCCATAGTGGAATTATTCAGAGAAAGCTTAGAGATGTAGGAGTTAACGAGCAGTATGATGGATTTGAAATATCTAGTGGGTGGTTGGCTCGATTTAAGGCTCATTATATTATTAGTAAACTGTGGAAGCATCAACAGTCTAGTGATATGGATAAATCTGCCTAGTCTACTTAACAAGTACATTTGGCAGAACTTCTGGAACTCTTTTCACCACAAAACTATTATAACAGTGATAAAAGTGGACTTGCCTCCAATAAACAGCCACCATTATCAAACTTTCAGCTAAAGAAGGGAAACAAGCTTCATGGAGGAAAAGATGATAATACATGGATTACAACATTTTAACTTGTCAATGAAGATGGCTCCAATAAGCGTAAACTCTAAGTAATTAACCACTAAAAAAATTTCTAGTTGCCTTTCGTCAAAATTGAGTAAATCCAGCCATTCTTCCTGTTATATACAGAGATTACAATAAGGCATGAATGTTGACAGGACTTTGGTATGAGTTCCTAAGTGGTCTTGATGATGAGATACGAATATCTCAATGCCATATCACTTTTGTTACAGACAACTGTCATACACATCCTTACACCAACTCACCTCTATTAGAATATGCTGGACCAACACTACTAGTATTGGAAAATATAACATTCCTCTATCTACCTGCTGAAACAACCTTATTTCTACAGCCTCCCGATATCAGAATTATCAACTCTTTTAAATCAGCATACCGCGACCATTATACTGAGTACATGGTTCAGCACTTTAATTTATATAAAGAGGCTCCACCCAAACTGAACATACTGAAGGGCATTTACGTCAAAGTGGACTGTTGGGATTCAGTGATGTAATGTATTGGTAAGTTACTAATCACATTTTGGGGTAAAATACGATAATTGACAGGTGGCCTGTTTTACCTGAGGGGAGACGAGAGCTGAGAACTAAAGGAGGCTTTGAAGCTGTACTGGGAAAACTAAAGAGTAACTATTCAACCAAGTATATTGAAATACTGTCTTTTGAAGTCTGCCTTTTCCATCTTAGAATCAAGTGGTTTTTAAATACACAAATCTGTTCATGTCTAGTATGAACAAAACTACTCAAAGGTATCAAGTAATACGTGTTGGTAAAACCACTTAAGTATTAAAATGATACTTAAAATAAAATATAAAACATACAACAAAATCAAGTAGCAAAACAATACTTAAAACAAAACATAAAATGTAACCCTTAACAGAGTATCAAGACAGGTTACAAGTGACAGCTGAGACGATACAGCACTGTTAGCATAAGGCCAATATCACTGAAGCGGCATTGAACATTACTATACAACAATTTGTAGTCCCTATAGAACTTTCTTCTAAATTGCATTGTAGATCCTCCCAAATTTTAGCTCCTATTTCCTGTGGACAAAAACTCAACACCAAATTGAAGGATCCTATTGATGAGTTTATTGAGTTTCAGTGACAGGATTGTTATTCCATACTCCAAGAATTACAGGATAGGGGAAAAAGTAGATTTGAAGTATTTGAAGAGTTCTTTGACTCCTTCTTGTCACCAGATGACAACCTACAGGGACTTGACCAACCTCCAAGGGCAGAAGACCCTGTACAGAGTAGGATTGAGGCTAAAATCCTATCCTGCTCAAAGGATACTCTTGGACTGGAAGTGTTTGAGTTAGACAAGGAGGATGCTGATGGAGAGGACTTTATGGAGCATCCTCCAATAAGAACTGAGATGGCCATTCACTATGCTACTGAACTCATGTGTTACCTGCAAGCATTGGACACTACTTGCTTGCAACTTTCCAGTGGAAAAACTCTTTCTGTTAGAAAGATCATTCATTCAACCTACCCACTTCAAGATTCTCTTGTCCAGTAATCTCTTCCTACTTCTCCTTACTATAGTAGCACTATCATATAAGTATAGTTGTTAACATCTAGTTAGTTTTTGTGATTCTCATTGCACTCACCAAACTACCATCACCCAATACTTTAAACTACTTATTAGCAACTCAAACTCTACCTCGGGCACTGGCAATATTGGAAAGAGCAAGGAAACATCTAGTGCGTCCACCAGGCCCCTATTAGGTGCTGAGGTTGAACCATTCTATGTGGAGAGTAGTGGAACTGAGGACTTTGATGATGCTGGCCACTTGACATGTGTGCCAACAAAGTGGAATCAAAGAGTTTTGGGTTTTGATGATGCCTATAATAAGTTGTTTCTGTAAATATCATTGAAATATATCATTCTTCGCTGTCCCGGATTTTCGCTGTCCCGGATGAAATCTTCAGATTTTGCTCATCCGGGACAGCGGGGTGCGACTGTATCATGAAACCAGCAACTCCAACCTCGTAATGCGAAGTTCGGCTATTCCAGATCTTACTGTAACTTAATACAGTAGCTGTATGATATTCGTACTATACCCCGATCAGAGTGTCACAGCCCCGTGCTACTATTTCAGTGACCGTTTCTTAGGCTCAATAGGCAGCGATCGCCAAGAAATCTAGACTCCTCTTGCACAAGCACTCAACAAGTACCGGTACTGTACTTGTACTAGTAGAGTTACCGGCATAATGGATCTGAATGTTTGGGCCGGAATTTAGTCGGGGCGCTTGGATGCCTGTGCGTACGGATGATTTGCCGTACAAATTTTTGCCCTTTGTTTCCATGTTCATTATGCCTGGTATTATTACGTGTACTGTACAGTACACAATAGCTCTCTGCTTGATATCAAGACCTCAAGCGCTGATGAACAACCCATCAGCATGCCATACTCCCGTTCAACTCAATTCGTTTGGAAAAGGCTCAGCACAGATACGGCAAACTATCGTGAAGCTTCCTCCTCCCTTTGCGGCCCCAAACCACACTAGTTACCTATCGGTATCGTATTATGCTAATCAATCGTTTACCCGTCAACAAGTAGTGAACACCCACGCCCTCCCTAAAAATCCCAGAAGAAATTCCAAAATGCATTACGGAGGATATAGAATTCACTCAATGGCGGGCCCATTGTACTACAGCACCGTACTCCGAAAGTCTGATACTTGTGTCAAGGGGAGGTCGGCAGCACAGAATATTCGTATCACAACCAAACCCCTAGGTCAGAGGTTCCGTAGAGAAAGACGAGTGTTGCCCGGCACAAGGCACTGCAGTTTTGTACAGTACAGTACCACCACGCTTGGGTGCTTTTAACTGCAATGGTTTGATAGGATAGTGGGTGAAAAAAAAAACTGCTACCGGACTCTAATTGAGCTGGATAAGCTCATGCGATACACCCACTTGGGATTCTGGACCAGTCTATTGTGTTTCAGTGTTGACGCTGCCGAAAGTTCTCATCATATTCCAAAATGGGGTTTCAAATAACTTTAACTACTGCACCCACCCCGCAACCTCTCTTGGGCCTCAGAACGGCTTTTTTTCTCTTTTTGCAGGACGATATACGGGTGGCTACTTGCTTATGGAGAGGATCTCAAATTTCAGAAAGAAGTTAGCGAGTTGGAGGGCGTTCCCACCTGGTGGCAATAACTACAACAGAGGAGGAGGAAACAAATCCTCTTGGGCGGAATTACTAACTCCAAGATCCGAAACCGATCAAGAACGGTGGAACTTCACCTCATCCGTGTGGAAACCGGTCTGGTATACCGGTTGGCACACGGGCGTCCTAGCCTGCGCCACTTCCGTCGTGGCTGTTCTGTTCATAAACATCTGTTTAACCATCTACGCCGCAACGAATCCGGAGTACGAGGTGGAAGGAGGCGTTGGGACACTGTATTCGGGGAGTTGCGGCAAGAGCAAGACGATCGGGATGTGGCTGCATCTGGGGATAAATGTCCTTTCCACGCTACTGTTGTCCGGGAGTAATTATACCCAGCAGTGCCTCGCAGCACCCACGCGCAGCGAGGTTGACGCCGCGCATGCGAAAAAGCGATGGATGGATATTGGAGTTCCGAGCGTGAGGAATTTGTTCGGGATTAAGCTGGAGAGGGTGTTTCTATGGATTGCCATTGGTATTACAAGCATTCCACTGCATTTGCTGTTTGTTTATATTACCATGCCCCCCCGAATCCTGAGTGGAAGACTGATTGGAAGATTACAGGTATAATTCTGCGATATATACTTCGCTAGCGGCAAATGAGTTTTTCGTAACCATCGTGACCAACAATCACTTTGAATCGGGAGCCTCCTCTAACATGACCGAGGATTTATTCAGCATGTACCGGGAGAATTACAACATCACAAATTGGACGGGAGACATGAGTCAAAAATTCCACCAGCTCAGGATTGTGCTCGAGGAATACAATACCAGCGCCCAGAACTACGACGATTTGACACCTCGTCGTTGTACAAAACTCTACAACACCGAGTTTATCTCTAGCCACAGAAATCTATTCCTGATAACGAAACAAAGTGACAATGCCATGCACAATACGACCCTCCTGGATACTTTCCAGGTCGGTGTCAATGGGATCTCACCAGGAAGGTGGATGTGCGATTACCATGGGGTGGCTTCTGGCGAAACTTACTATCAGGATGGTCCCACGTGCAACCCCAGTGACCTAGTCTCCAATGTGACGAACGGTCTTCCATGGTTGTTGCAACTCCGAAGAGGGGGCGAGGTAGAAATAAGTGGATGCAAGAGCGAGAAGACAGAGGAGAAGTGCAAGGTGCAGTTCTCACTAAGGATCATGATAGTCGTAATCTGTTGCAATATTGCTAAGGCTTGCTGCATGATCATAACTGTTGTCAGATCTCGAGAGCCCACTCTGGTCACATTGGGTGATGCTGTGGACTCCTTCTTGAGAATCCCGGATCCAACAACAGCGGCGATATGCTTTGCCGATCGACAGTTCGTCAAGAGGGAGTGGGGGTGTGGATGGAGGACTAGGCCAAGACAGTGGAGGAAAATGGGGGTACAGAAGTGGTGGACTAGCGTTAGTAAGACGAGGTGGATAACCTGTAATGCTTTATGCTCGGTAGCAATTATGGCAGCAGGGGTTTCGCTCGCATCTGGGATGGGCAAGGATGGGAGATATTGGAGCAACGACATTAAATCAATGTATGCAATTTCCCGCCCCCTCTTCTATCACTCTCCTCGAGAAAGGTATTAAGGAAAAGACAAAAAAAGGTGGACCAGAGGCTTTGGAAAAGTAAACAGTGTCTCCCTAGTCGGCATAAGCTTCAAAAACATAACCATGGCAATCCTCCTAGCCAACGTTCCACAAACGATACTCTCATTCCTCTACCTAACATACCACTCCCTCTTCACCTGCATGCTCTTAGGCCACGAATGGTCCCTCTTCGGCCACCACCACCGCACCCTCCGCGTCACATCCCCTCGGCCAGGCCAGTGCTCCACCTACTGGCTTCAAATGCCCTACAACTACGCCATTCCTCTAATGGTCCTGAGCGGCCTCCTTCACTGGCTGGCATCGCAATCGATATTCCTCGCGAGAGTCGAGATAAGGGACCCGCTCGAGAGGCCGACTCCGGCAACGATAAGTACCATCGGGTACTCCTGCATTGCCATCATTTTCGCCCTCACGCTGGGGATTCTTGCCCTGCTGGCCGCCATCGGGATGGGGTATAGGCCGTTGGCTTCGGAGATTACCGCTGCTGGGAGTTGCTCCGCGGCCATTTCGGCCGCGTGTCATACTTGGGAGGACCCGGAGGTGATTGTAGGGAAGAAGGTGCGCTGGGGGGATGTGGGGATTGTGCCAAACCTGGTTGTGAGGCACTTGACATTTTCGAGCGAGGGGGGGGTCGGGAAGCCGGTGTTCGGAGGGATCTACGCCGGGACGGGGCAAGACAGGGAATGATTGCCTATATCTGTGTTTTTGGGAGAAAGTTCCACTTAATCATGGGGTCCCGAAAGGTTGAAATCACATATACCTAGCTTAAGAAATTTGATGCATGGGAAGGACCGTCTATTATATTTTTTCTTGACAAACGACACGAACTTAGTATATGCCATGGTTTGGAAACCGAGCCACGGAACTATTTCACAAGAAAAACTATACCCGGTTATCAAAAATGTCATGAAATATCACTCACCCACCTGTAGCGACCCCAGGCCTACCAGGGATCTACCCAACCAGAATGTCACCCATAGTATCATACCACACTCAATCCATTGCCTCCACCACCCGTAGAAGATAAATTATACGCCCCTATCCGCTAGATATCCCCACCTAAACCCGCCAAACACCTCCGCGAGCACACTTCCGAGATTCCACTGCCAACTCGAGATTTCCGCGATAGCTATCTGAGCCCCCACCTAATAAATAACTCTCGCACACAGCCACTCTGCCTCGGCCGAAAGCATCGAGGAGGGTAACCCAACATAGGAGGGACCAATATGTTTTTTTATTTGATTTTTTTGTAAAAATATAAGGTATGAAAAAGATGAAAACGCCATCAGGGAATTGAACTTCAAGGGCCCCCAGCAGCCTCGGCGAGACAACGGCAAAGTACTTCTCATTGTTTGCTTCTTCCCCACCGAGCAAATGGCAGCCAACCCGTTTAGAAAACGTGCACCGTTGGCGGTGAAGTACGGATTGCATTATGCTAACTCTGAATCCTATATAGCACACTTATTTCCCTCCACGAAAAAACAGGAATGACCGACAGGAACGCTCCGCTGAGGAATACATCTCCAGATCAATCCAGGCCATATTTTCATACGATAGTTCAGTCAGGTAAGTATCTGCCGGCAGTTGCCGTACGGCCAGTTGCGGAAAGGCGATCCCAGCTCCGGGATAGATGAACCGTAAAAGCGGTGGTCATGTATGGTCACTCGTGAGATGTTCTTCCATGTGGATGTCTAGAACGTGTGGGAGGAAAGGCAATGATTGGAATGGGGGTTTCGTGGAGTGAGGTGGATTGAAGGGTGGAGGGGAGCCGGGTACAGCGAGTACTGTACCATACACACTGTGTAGAGCCGAACGTGGTGAGGTGTATTTAAGGTAAAGAGCAAGTGGGGAATGAAAGGAAAGCAGGGGACGGATATAATGAAACACCTTCAACGGTAGTATACTCTAGCGCATGACACTCCACGTGCCCAACAGTGGAATAAGGATATTGGTTGTTGTTTTTTTTTTTTTGGGGGGGGGGTTGTGGTAGGATAGCACTCGACATAGAGCTTGAACAGCGGTGTTGGTGCTGTAGAGTGGGTCATTTGGACTTTCTTTCTCATACTTACCTGCTCTACGCGACGTATCCCCAAGAGCCAACCCCTTCAGGATGGGTTCGCGAATACATTCCTGTATCATCAAAACCCTGAAAGTACCACCAGGAGATCGACCGAATGAATAAATTCCGAACCCCCCAATAAGATAAATGCAGAGACAGTACAACGAGCTACCATGTGTCATCGGCCGGGGAGGCTGAGCGAAACTCCCCCAATGCTATATATGTGATGCGCTAGTTCTATCATCCCCCCCTCCCTGACAAGGGCCGATCAAATATCAAGAAAAAGAGGCGGGAACCGTACGCCAAGAAGAGCAAGAAATTTTTGGAATCGTAACAGCGTACCACTCCCACAAGAACAACTACAGAACTCCTATAAGCAGTAATTCACAATCCCCGCACCCGTAAAGTAGTAGGAAAGCAAAAGAGAAACCCGCTCCAGACCCTACCAGCCACTACCTCCAATCCCGATAACCCCCAACACGTTCCCAACAAACACACTCCACAATGGCTCCCTCTCTTTCTCATAATGATCTCTCAAAATCCCCGCCACCTTCGTGTGCCCGATAAACTTGGCAACATCAAGTGCAGTACACCTATTCCCATCACGGACATACGCATCTGCGCCCCTCTCCAGCAACCACTTAACAACCCTCGTCCTCCCGCCCTTCGCTGCGTAATGCAGCGCCGTCAATCCAGCCTTGTCCTGCGCGTCCAGCCAGGGCTTGTTCTCAAGAACAAGCTTGACAACTTTTCTCCGGCGCAGGTACTCCTCATTTGGAAACGGGACTGTCGTGGTATCCACATCGAGGGGGGGTTCGATGCCTTGCTCCGCGACCAGTTGAGCCAGCGCTTCAACCGCATTTTCCAAAGCACAGTGCAGCGGCGTCATCCATGCCGAGTTCTTGGTCCCCGCGCCTGCACCTTTCGCTAGTAAGAGAGCGCTCATCTCGTACGATCCGCAGAGTGCGGACCAATGTAGTGGCGTGCTACCGGCGTTGTTCTTGATGTTGGGGTCCGCTCCTGCGGCTAGCAATATTTCAACGATCTCCTCACTGTTTGCTGCGACGGCGAAGTGCAATGGTGTGCGCCCTAGGGTTTGACATCGCTCGTTGACGTCAAAGCCGTAATTTATCAGGAGTCTCGCGAGGGGGAGGTGTCCGCGGGAGCAGGCCCAGTTTAGGGCGGTTAGGTTGTCTTTTGGATCGAGGGCTAGGCGGTCGAGCAAGTGCTGGAAGAGGTATGCCGTTCGGCGGTTGACCAGGAGGAGGTGTACTAGGTCTACGTGTGTGAAGCCGTTAGCTATCTGGAGGAGGAGTTCGTTTGGGAGGTCCAGAAGTGACATCTTGATCCCGGTTCCTTTCGGTCAGTCGGTCGTTCGGGGCGAGAGGTTGGCGAGGGAGGGAGGAGTTAGAATAGAGTTGAGGGAGGATAACCAGTGCAGTGTGGGGGGTTGGGGAGGCAGTGTTGGTAAT
Source organism: Tuber melanosporum (assembly GCF_000151645.1). NCBI lineage: Eukaryota > Fungi > Ascomycota > Pezizomycetes > Pezizales > Tuberaceae > Tuber > Tuber melanosporum. The sequence continues at coordinate 1,424,172 of NW_003299084.1, forward strand.
TCAATAATTTCAATTGAGTGCGGGGGGGGCAATCATGATCACGTTACAGTGCTCGAGTAGCGTGATTGAGATAAAGGCTGATTGGAGACTTCCGTAGATTAGGGTTTCGAGGCGCAGCAGTTGAAAAGGCGTTTTTGGCTTGGGCTTGAGTTGATTGTGCAACTAGCGCCCAGAGAGCCATGGATACCGTCCGGCGATCCTCCTTCAGTTGTACTGTACCGATAGGGATGGACGAAAGTGCGATTACACGTCAGTTACTGGGTATCAACTACACACTCTTCTATTGTTAGATTTATAACTTGACCGATCCAACGCCATTTTGCGGATACGGTACCGTGGAAGGAATCCCATTTTATTCATTTGCTCCTGTGGATTCATGCGTAGACTAGGCATGCCAAAGTCTCACCAAAGCATCTGACACTGAGTGGGTGTTGGGTTGAGACAAAAGTTGGCCAAGGCTACGAGCAGACAGGGGGGTTGCCAAGGAATAGACTGGGACCTTCTCATACCAGTTGAGATGCGGAGCTGGGTGATCGTCGGTGACGAAACGTCCATCCAGGGAAGCACAACATGGATGTTGGGACGTGCTGCACTGCACCGGCACTGTACGAGTACTATACTCGTAATATCAAAGCGTTTTCTAAGGCCCTTTTGCTCAGATCTGGGTGGTATGCAATAGCATTTCTTTTTAAAACCCTTTTGACACTACAAGTACAGTGCAGTACAGGTAGGGTACTTCTCGGTACTGAGTACTAAAGTCCGTAAAGGATAGGCAACACACGGTACGAGCAGATTATCGGTATGTCGACTGCCCATAAACGCTTTCGTCATCTGAATCACGTATGAACGTGAAGCGCCCGATAGTGTCAGGTGTGAAACATGGGCCATTCTGTCACTTACTCGTATCTATCGGTCGGTTGCTCAAGGAAAAGAAAAAAATGATAGAAGGAGAGGAAAGTGGATTAATGCAAAGCGGGAAACTGAAAGCAGTAAACATAATGAAACAAAGGAAAAGAGCTGCGTTCATTCGTCGATTTCGTCTTCAGGTATCAAGCCCGATATCTATAGACCAGCGGAATTGACCGAGTATTAAGGGTGTTTTGACCGCTGCCCGGTCCGTCCCCCGTAAGCAGCGCCCAGTCATCGCTGGTTCAGTTGCAATGCGGACATCTTGGCGCCAAGGTGTCCGCATAGCAACTGAACCAGCGAGTACTAGTAGACCACCCGGACCCTCAGCGAGGCGGTACCCTCAACGAGGCTTGGCTAAGCTTGGCTAAGCTGGGCGGGGAGTAAAAAATTGAACGGCATTATCATACTTGTAGTAAAAGTACCTCAGTCACAGTATTGATCAACTCCAAAGATGCCTTCGCAAGATATGGAAATCTCAACCCGGCTTCAAGAGCAAATGGCCATTGAAATGGCCTCCACAGGTATTGCCCCAAGCCTTTTGGAAGCAACAGAAATGGTAGGGGCAGCACCATCAACACTGATGCATTGACGACAAGGTGGGAGGAGTAAGGAGGAGGAGGCATCCCGAAGGCAGAAGATGACTCCAGAGGAGGAGCAAGAGGTTGTTGAGCACTGTTACTTGTGCTGTCGCCTTGGATTTCCACCAATGATTTGGCAATTTTGAGAAATTGCCACCACAATAGTATGGAAAAGAAACTTAAACAAGATTTTAGGACAACGCTGGGAGAAAGCTTTTAAGAAGCGACATCCAGAAGTAAAATCTCGATTTAGTAAGCAATTAAACTTTATTAGAAATATTCGGGAAAATGATATACAACTTATTACTAAGTTCGATAATGAGGTATTGGCTTATATATTAAGTTTTTTTTTTTTTTTTTTTTTTTTGATATATATTGGATCTTGTTTAATATTATTATATAGGAATAATTTTGTCTTATAATAGTTACTGATAACAAAAAGATGGAACACGCGAATTTGTTACTGTAATCAAAAGGATTTGTACTGATGGCACTAGCCTGAAACCTATGCTTATCCTCAAAGCAGAAGAGTTTATTGCTGAATAGTTTCACAAGCTCCGAGGAATTCCAGAGGATATACTCTTTAGGCATTCACATAACAGGTAGACTGATGAGAAAATGGCACAAACCTACCTTGAGAGAAACTTTAGACCAGCGAGCATTAGTGCATTCAAAGCTAAACAAGATTATTGCTTGCTCCTTTTTCATGGCCACAGCAGCCATGTCAATGCTACTTTTTTTTGGAGTTTTAGGTATCACATAGAATAATTCCCTACTACTTACCTCTGCATACGACCCATCAATTACAGCCACTTAATGTTTCCATATTTGGGCCTTATAAATATCAATATCAGATAGAGCTTACAAGAAGGTTTGAGAGACATGAGCATGAGATTTCAAAAGGGAATTTCTATGAAATTCTAATGATAGCATGCTGGACATTATTTATAACTGAAAACATTCAAAGTAGCTTTTGAAATACTGGATTTAGTCCACTCAATTACAGCATTGTTCTTACTAAGTGTTAGGGGAAGACAATCTGATAGACTTCAGAATTATCTGAGTCAACCAGGATTTGTTTCTGTAGACAGAGATTGTCTAAGAAGGCTCCAATTCACTTGTTTCGTTTATGACTACTAAGCGTGAAGTAAATTCGATAAGGTATGATAGAATCATAAAAGCAATATTATATTGTTAAAGTCTCTTCTCTGTTACTTGATGATGTCTAAAGCTTGGAAGGCAATTCGATATTTATATTCCACATCTGAGTATTCGCAAACTACATTTATTTATTATACAACTATGTACCTCTCTGATTATAACTCACAACATTGAGTATTCTGAACCGGTGCGAACACCTGGAGACCTTGAAAATCACCACACCCTCTTCGGCGATTACCATATAACTAACTAGAAACCATATTGTTCCTGTTAGGAATACCAGGATCCGACATCCAGAAGTCACTCTAAGTAGGGTAACCTTACTCGGAATTGGAGTCTCTAGTCTCCAACATCCGCCTCTGACCCCCTTACGGGGCCTGCACATCATCATACATATTAATCTCAATTACATAGCTTAATTGGAATATCACATGACTTTTCACCAAAGAGCATGTGTTCAACTCCTCTTTTGTCGTCAAAGTTATTTCTGGTATTAAGTTATTTTCTACCAATGCTACTTGCAACTGCAGGGCTCCATGCACGACAAACGAGAACCTCTGACTGAAGGAGTATGATTCTATCCTATAGAAGTGCTTCTCCTCTACACAAGGGAAGTTACTGTATAAGAGTCTATTGGTTGGATCAGGAGATATTGAGCTTTGAAGTTAGTGACCTAAGAAGGATGCATATATGACTTCGCAGAGTTACCCAGAGCAACCGAGAGTTGCTGACCAAGGGAATAGTTGTCAATTCGGTAGAATAGCTTCCTGCAAATTAGTAGGAAGCCTCCTGAAAGACATTTATTGGTTGGGTAAAGAGTAATGAAAGTTTAAAGTCAGACAACCAAGAATGGTTGTGATTATGACTACCTTCACAAATACAATCCATAGATGAAACTGATCATTTCATCAATAACAAAGACCATTGCAGCCAACTTAGTTCAACTTGAGAACTAGGCCAGAAGTCTAAAGACTCTAAAGATCGGATAACTACTATTGGGAACAGTATGGTTTTGAGTTAGTTATATCAGAATTAGCAAAGAGGGTGTGGTAATTTTCAGGGTCTCCAGGTGTTCGCACCTTTCAAAGATACCCGACATTGCGAGTTATAGTGAGAAAAGATACATAGTGGTATGATAAATAGATGTAGACTGAGAATACTTGGACGCAGAATATAAATATCGAAGTGCCTCCTAAAGCTTTAGACATCAACAAGCAACGGAGAAGAGACCTTAACAATATAATTTTGTGTTTACAATTCTATCTTACTTTACCAAATATACTTCGCTCTTAGTAGTCATAAACGAAAAGAGTGAACTTGAGCCTTCCTAGACAATCTCCATCTACAGAAACGAATTTTGATTGGCCTAGACAATTCTGAAGTCTATCAGATTATCTCGGCCTAAAAGTTCCCAATAGTGGTTATCTGATCATTAGAGTCTTTAGACCTATGGCCTAGTTCTCAAGTCCAACTGAGTTGGACCCAATTGTCTTCATTATTGATGAAATGATCAGTTTTATCTGTGGGTTGCATCTGTGAAGATAGTCATAATGATAATCTTTTTAGGTCGCCTGACTTCAAATCTTTATGACTTCTTACCCAAATGATAGATATCTTCTGAGTGACTTCCAACTATTTCACAGAAAGCATTTCCACCAGATTGACAAATATTCCCACAGTCGGTAACCCTTAGTTGCTCTCAATAACAGGATTTCAATCGCTGTTATTGTATTAGGAGTTATCCTCACAACTATAACTGATTCTGAAATCTAGTTGCAACACTCTGTAAAGTCTATTGGCTTTTATAGTAGTATCTCTCAGAGTTCTAGACTCTTCGGATTATTGTAGAGTGGATGCAAATGTATTAGTCTCTTGTTAAAATGCTTTACTATTTGATACCATCTCTTTGTGCGACGACATCCTATTACCTACGGCTCTTGCAAAAGATATTGCATCTTTGAAGCCTAGTAACTCTCTCGGTACTTAATGGATTTACTCTGTTCTACTTTCCAAACCTAGCTGAAGGTCCTCTCCCGTGTATCCCGCGAACAGGATCTGGTTGGACAGACAGCGGCAATGTGTATGGTGTTATTCTGATACCTTTGATTCTATGGTATTATATTTACAGGATGCAACTGAGATTAATATGTAAGATGATGTGTGGGCCCCATAAGGGGGCCAGAGAGGAGTGTTGGAAACTAGGGATTCTAATTCTGGGTGAGGTTAACCTACTGAGGGTAATTCCTGGGTATCGGATCTCTGTATTCCTAACACTAAGATACAAGTCCGATGAACCAATTCTACTAATTCAAACGCTTTTTCTCAAAATCTTTTTATATCATCTCTACAATCCTTGAGTACAATAAATTCCGTCATGATCAATAGCCTTTCAGTTCCTATTGACAGGGCCAATATTGAGAGATAAGAGATAGTAGCCTTTGCAACTTGACCACTGAATGACCTGGTCTCATGGGGATTAAAACATATTGTTAGTAATATAGCCATATGTGCTAATCAAGTACTTACCGACATTGAGGACAAGAATCATCAGATTGAAAATCTGAAAAGACAGGTAGGCGATACCCAAAGCAAAAAGCAATTAAAACAAACTTGAATACCAACCTGTGGAAAAGGATAGATTGACTAAGATGAAATTGTAAATTTCTTTGAATTGAAATCAAAAGAGGAATATGAGACAGCGAAGAGGAAATATTCTAATACATTGAACCTGGTCGAAGTTCGCAAGAAAAGGTTAGCAGAATGTACAAGGAAACTAAAGATACAGAAAGATTAGATGGAGAGGGAAGATTATCAAAGTACTGAAAGACTGGGACAGTATTGCTATAAGAACAAAGCTATCTTGTGGGACAGATTTCAGAAGCAGAACAAAGGGTAAGGAAATTTGAAAATCCTGTTGAGGACTTGGCAAGAACTTCGGATTTGAGAAGTGGTAGGAAGTTGTCGATTGAAGTACTAGCAGAAAATAATTGTAATCAGAATAACTCTTTAAAAGGTTCCTCCGATGATAAAGAGACTTCTGGAGAAGAGACTTATACATCTCCAGTTCCCTCTAGCAGGGCACTTGACTTGTTGTTTTCTTTATAACACAATCCTCTGCAGTGGATCAAGTCTCTAAATGTGGTTGTATTATTAAATGTTATTGTATTGTTAGGTGTTGTTGTATTGTTGCTTGGAAAAAAAAAAAAATTGTGAAAAAAAATTTTCGGTGGCTATGGATGGCCAAGCCTGGCCAACCCATATTGAGGGTACTGCCTTGTTGAGGGTCCAGGTGTTAGGAATACCAGAACCTGATACCTAGGGACTACCCTAAGTAGGGTAACCCCACTTGGAATCGGAATCTCTGGTCTCTAACACCCCCCTCTGGCTCCCTTACGGGGCCCGCGCGTCATCACATATATCAATCTCAGTTGCGTCCTGTGACTATATTACCACAGAATTGAAGGTATTAGAATAACACTATATACATCGCCGCCGTCTATCCAACCAGATCCTGTTTGCAGGATATATGTGAGGGGACCTTCTGATAGGCCTGGGAAGTGGAGCGGAGTAATTCCATCAACTACTCAGAGAGTTACTAGGCTGCAAAGGTATGAGTCCTTTGGCATGGGCCGTAAGTAACGGGATGATTTCGCATAATGAGATGGTATCAAATAGTAAAGGATCTCTACTAGAGACCGATACAATTGGATACACCAGAAGAGTCTAGAACTCCAAAAGACACTACCAAAGAAGTCAACAAACTTCACGGAGTGTTGCAACTGGGTTTCGGAACATGTTGTAGTGAGGGGATGATTCTCAAATACTACAATAGTTACTGAAACCTACTACCCAGAGAGCAACCAAAGGTTGCTGACCGAGGGATTAATTACCAGTCTAGTGGAGTGGCTTCCTGCGAGTGAATAGGAAGTCATCCAAAGAAAATCTATCGGTTGGGTATGGAGTTATAAAGGGTTGGAATCAAATGACCTACGATGATTGTAATGACCACCACCTTTGCAGATATAGCCGTGGATAAGACTGATCATTTTATCAATGGCGAAGACAATTGGAGCCAACTCAGTTCGACTTAAGAACTAGGCTATAAGTCTAAAGACTCTGCTAATCGGGATATTACTATTAGGGACAGTACATTTCCTAAGAAGAAATATCGTAATTACCAAATAGGGTGTGATGGTTTTCAGGGTCTACAGGTGTTCGCACATGGGAAGAAAACTCGACATTGTGAATTATCATTGAAGAAGTACATAGTTGTATGATAAATAGATATAGTCTGCGAACACTCAGATGCGGAATATAAATATCAAAGTGCCTCCCAAGCTTTAGACATCATCAAGTAACTGAGAAGAAACCTTAATAATATAATATTGTTTTTACGATTCTACCCTACTTTACCTACTTTGCTTCGCTCCTAGTAGTCATGTAACGTGTTAACAAGATGCTAATCACGTTATCGGTAAAGGTACCATAGTTGGCAGGTGGCCTGCTCTTCCGGAGAGGAGGCCTGAGCTGAGAACTAAAGGAGGCTTCGAGGGTGTACTGAGGAACAAAGAAGTAACCGTTCAACCAAGTATATTGAAATACTGTCTGTTGAAGTCTGCCTTTTCTATCGTAGAAACAGGCGGTCTTTAAATACACAAATCTGTTCATGTCTAGCATGAACGAAACTAATCAAAAGTATCAAGCGATACACTTTGGTAACACTTCTTAAGTATCAAAGCGATACTCAAAACAAAACATAAAACAAAACCAAGTATCAAATGATACTTAAAACAAACCAAGTATCAAAGCGATACTTGAAACAAAACATAAAACAAAACCAATAACTGAGTACCCGTACCGGTTACATTCCCCAAAACAAAACAACTGTTTAAACAAACAAAACCTAATAATCATCAAAAGCGGATTCCGAGAAACTCATGGCTTCAGTTTCCGCAAGAAATTCCTCATCATAAGTATCATACCAGGGGCAGGAGGAAACTCTAAGGAAACACTTAGAGTTGAAGAAATCTAAATCACAGTAGTCACGAATACCAGATTCGTGCTGTACATCAAGCCAAGCATGATCACGATCAGGACAGTAGTCAATCCAGAGGATTTCGAAATAGTCTTCAAGTTGGATAGCATCGCGGTTCAACAACAGTCCAACAATCTGTTGTCGCTGCCTCACATTGAGCTCCACATAGTTTGACATCGTTATGGTATTCGGATGGTGATTGGTGACTAGATAAAGTTGTCGAGAGCCTGCTCCATAGCTTGATTCTCCTCATCGCTACTCTCGAATTCCGACTCAAAGTATGGTGCCCAAAATCCATCTCTAGCTTCGAGTTCTGCATGCCATCGCTCAGTTTCTGGCATCGTGGGTGTCCAGCACATAGTGATGTAGTTGATTGTTGGGGGAAGGGATCCATTCGGTATATTGTCTTTCCACCATTCATTCACCATATCCATAACGTGCTCTAGTCCTTCCAGTGGTTCCCAACTGTTTTCGCTCGTTGGATATCCCTTCCATTTGATTAAGAATTGATCATTTCCATGCCAAAGGCGGTGGTCTCGGATTTCTTCAACTTCCCATTCATCTTTCTCCTCAATGATGATAGGTTTGGGTCGGGAGTGGGTTCTTCCAGGGAACTTAGAATCGTCATTTGGATGGAATCGCTTGACAGCTGAGGCGTGAAAGACTGCAGTATTGCGGCGGTACATGCGTCCATGCATCTGGACAGTGTAGTTCTCTGTATGCTCGTCAAAGGATATGACTTTGAAGGGTCCGCGCTATCGGGGTTGCAGTTTCTTACTGCGTCCGACATTGGTAATGAACATGTTACCGTGAACCATGAGCATATCTCCTGGTGAGATGGGTACATGTTTGTGTCGTCGTTTCTGGGCAGTAGTGGTGCTTCGGAATCGGGCAGCCTTAACAGCTTGGAAGGCATCATTCTGAATTGCTTGGTGGCGGTTTAGATAGTCATCAGAGGCAGGGACTGAGGAGTTCTTAAATAGTGTTGTAGGTTGGAGGGGGTATTGACGGCCAAAGACTGCCTTGTATGGTGACATTCCCAAGGTATCTGAAAATCCAGCATTGATATATGCCGCGAGCTCAACAAGGACTGGTTCCCAGTTGGTTTGTCGTTCATTGATCATATTCCTAATTCCGGTCTTAACCTCGCGGATTTTTCGTTCTGCTTGGCCATTAGTCTCATGGTGTCCTGGGGTAGCTATAATGTGGTTTATTCCAAGGGAGGTCAAGGTTTGCTTCCAGAATCTGGCGGTAAAACGGGGATCAGCATGACTGACAATAGATAAGGGGTACCCGTGGGGGGTAAACAAGTATCGTTGGAGGTTGTTCCAGGTGTCTTTGGAGGAGTCGGTAACCTTCATTGGTATTAACCAGGTGTATCCAGAGAATCGATCCACAGCTACCAAGATGGTGTCATATCCGGCGGACTAGTTGAATGGTCCTGCGAAATCGATGGTATAGGATTCAAATATTTCACATGGTAGTTGGAGGGTCTGAGCTTTCCCTTCAGGAAGTTGTGTTCGCTCCTTATTTACCTAACTGAGATCGCATTGCCTGACAAAATCGCGGAAGTCTTTTCGCATTTCAGGCCAGTAGACATATTCTGAGGCATATTGAAGGTTGCAGTCCGCACTGTGGTGTCCTTTGTTGTAAATCTCGGATATGACATATTCTCTAATAGTCATTCCATTGAATATATGACCTTTTGGTATGTACAGGCAATGTTCACCATAACGGGTGCTGGTAAAGACCATTCCGTTGGATATGTTGTAGGAGGCGAGGTCTCCATGCCTGGAGCTATCCATGGCCTTGAAGTAAATCGGGTCATGGCGATATTCTACTATCATTTGGCTTCGGAATGAGGAGGTTAATTCTTCTGTAGTCGATCTAACATCTCGTTCATCCTCGATTAGGGATCCTCTTGTTGGTTCGTTAGGGGCTTCTTCTTCCTCAAAGGTTTCGTAGAGTTGACGCCGATGCTCGGGAATAGTAGGCGGTATGACTGAAACAATGGTTTCATTGTTGTATACTTGTAAGGGTCCACCATATAGTGGTCGTGAATCGATTATGGGAGGAGAGGATGGCGGGGCTGACTGTGGGGGTTGTAAATAGGATATTGCATCCATGTAGGCTGCTGCTTGTTCGAGTTCTTCAAGACCGTGGTATCGTGTTGGAACAGGATTAAGGGCATGAGGAGGTTGGGTCGATTCATCTTCATTGATCATCTCTTCTGCTCCTTCTATGGTGTCGAAGCTGGTGTCTTTGGAGTCGTCAGCAGGCATATAGTACGGTCGCTGGTATCTGTTGCCGAACTTGATCTCAGTCTGGTGAAAAGGGCAGGTGTCGTGATAACAGTGGGACCAGTGGAGTTTGCTTTGTTCAAGTTCATGAAGAGGTGTGCTGCGGAGCGTGCAATTGTCTTTCCATTCTTCATCAATGTCCTTTCCTCGTTCTGTTCCGGCAGCAGTGTACATGGTGTAAGAGAAAGGATTGGATGGAGCGGCAGAGCTGGCGGTAGCTACCGATGGTTCTTGTTCATATGAGGTGTCATCAGGGCTGTCCTCGCTTTGTCTTGTGTGGTCGTAAATGAGTGGGGGGTCTGCGATGTCTTGATTCTCATATAGGCGGGAGAGAGCATCAGCTAAATAGTTCGTTCTTCCAGGGGTATAGATGATTTTTGCATCGTATTTGCTGATTTCACCTAACCATCTTGTTCTTCTCCTTCTGGGTATCTTTTCTGTTTTAAGATTGGTGAGGGGTTGGTGGTCGGTAACAATAGTGAAGGTATTGCCCATCAGGATGTGATTGAAAGTGGCGAGAGCATCAATCACAGCAAGGGCTTCCTTGTCTGTTGTTCCATAGTTCATCTGTGAGTTAGTGAACTTCCTGCTGTGTAATGCCGCCGGTCTTGCCGTTTCATGGGAGGCCCCTTGCCCAACCCATGCTCCAATTCCAACATCTGATGCATCAGTAATCAGCCATATCGGTTCTGGTTTACTATATTCGATAGGTTGAATAACGTTGGCATTTTTAATCAATTCCTTGATGTTGGTAAAGGCTTGGTCATGGGTGTGGGTCCAGACAAATTCCACGTTGCCGGTAAGGTCTGTGAGCGGTGCTGTTACAGTGGCGTGGTGTGGGAGGAACTGGGAAATATAGTTGACTAATCCTAGGAATCGCATGAGTTCCTTTTGATTCCGGGGTGTTGTCCACTCCATTAAACAGGCTATTTTTCCAGGGGCTGCGTGTATTCCTTCATCATCTATAACGTGTCCTAAGATATCGAGTTTATCGGCAAACAGAATTGATTTGTTTCTGCTAGCGTAGAATTTAGCTTCCCTTAGTTTGGTACAAACCAATCCTATATGGTAGGCATGTTCTATTTCGGTGTTCGAGAAGATGAGAATATCATCAATGTAAACCCAAACAAAATGGTGGAGGTATTCGCTCAGGAGGTTTTGCATAATTCGCATAAAGGTGGCGGGCGCATTGATATCACCTTGTAACATAACTCGGCTAATGAAACTCCCGAAGGGTGTTTTGAAACTGTTGTAGTGTTCGCTTTCTGGATCTAACCTTGTTTGGAAGTAGGCATCGCTTAGGTCAATCTTACTTCGGAATCTAGCCCGTCCAACTGCATTAAGGATCTGGGTTTGGTTTGGGATAGCGGAGCTGTCCATAACCGTGTTTTAGTTCCGTAGCTTGAGATCAACCAACGGGCGGATTCTTTTGCCATCTGCTTTGGGTTGAACAAACATAGGAGCGGCACCTGGGGCTTCTGCCCGGTACATGACTCCTCTTCTTTGTTGTTGGTTGATCCAATCACAAAGTGGGCTTTTGTATGCGTCAGGAATAGAGTAGGTGGGTTGGTTTTTGAGATTAGAGGGGTCTCGGAGGCGGATCTGGTGATTCACCTCTCTCATAGGCGGTAGTTCTTCGGGTATTTGATCAAGGAAAACATCAGAGTACTCATCCAATAGTCGTAGTGCAGTTGCTTCACAGACTGCAGCTCGGTACTCTCCGCTTGTTGGCTTGCATGAGACTCTAACCTTCTGATCTGGGAAATCGATGGTAGATTCCCCACACCTGATTATAGCTTTGTGGCAGTTCAGGAATGGCATGCCTATTAGGGCATCGTATTTGGCTAGGTTTCCAATCAGCATTTCCTGGGGGGGTAGTACAGCAGAACCAAGTCGAATAGTCGCAGAACAGGTTTTATGGCTTGTAGATCGTGATCCCTTTACTGCCATATTGACTGGTATGGGTTGGTTAAGGTCCTGGGTTGGGAGTCCATGGACAGAAACAAAGGCATTACTGATCATATCTCTTCCGATTGCACCAGTGTCAAATAGGACTCGGGCCCTTTTGCCATTGATCAGGAAGGGACCTTCCAGAGAGGTGTGTTTTTTGAATGTAGCCGGAGGTCGAACACTGTTGCATTCTACATCGATATATCCGATATGGATCTCTTCATATTCACTGGATTGGGCGTTATCGCTTTCAACATTGTTGGCCGACGCCTCTTGCTTAATTGCCTTTCCTTTTCTTTTCTTCGTAGGACAGTTCTTTGCCATGTGTCCTGTTTTTCCACATTCGAAACATTCTCCCTTTTGCCATCTCGATTCTTTGGAGGATTTTGTTTTCTTCTTGAAAACCCGTTGGGTATCGTCTTCAGAGTTGCTGGAGGCTTTGTGTCGTGGCTGGCTGTTCCTACTAGAGGATGTCTGTGTTTTGTAGGCCTTGGTCTCATGGAGAATGGCGTCCTTTTGTTCTGCTCTTGCAATTATTACTGGAATATCATCGCCATCTTCCTCGAGTGGTTCAACTTCTCGCCGGAGGGTAGGGTGCATGGTGTCGTAGAATTGTCGCTTCAGGATGTATTTGGAGATACTTCCTCTCTCCATCTGGTCCTTATACATCATTAGGTCCATAGCCACATCGGTGATTCGCTTGACATGAGTTCCATTAACTTGCTGGAGCTGGTTGAATTTGTTGTATAGGAGGTCGTTGGTTATAGAGGATTGGAATTGTCCTTTCACGTAATCGAGAACTGTAGATCCTCTTAATCTTACATTCCCGCCGAAATCCTTATAGCATTGGTGGTATGCGTCGGTTGCCTTTCCTTCGCAAAATGATTCAATGATAAGTCCGGTTGTAGGGTCTTCCATATCTTTTCCTTGTAAGAGTAGGAAGTGTGAGAGTTCTGTTGCCCATCAGTCAAAGGCTTCTGGTTTGTGGTCTTTCCCTTCACCTGTGAACTTCGCTGGGAGGTGGAGTTTAAACTTAGGGGATTCAAATGCCGCAGGTACCTCCTCTTCTTCAGGCCTTGCCCGAGATTTCCCTCCTCCAGAAGGCCCTCCTCCTGTGCTAGCCATATCTGATTCGCTACTAGATTCGGGGTCGTTTGGAGGTTCCAAGGAAGGCTTCTTTGCTGGAGTCGAAGGGAATCCTCCAGGAGGTTGTGTATCTTCCGTGTTTGCAGGATTGCCCGGCTCTTTAGCAGAGCGCCGGGGTTGTTTCTTCCTTGTAAGGTCTTGCCGTGGGATTTGCTTCCCACTCCTGGTCGTCAAAGACTCTATCTTGGGTTTGAGATGAAGCAGAATGTGCGGTGATTCTGCCGCTTCGCTCCGCTAGTGTTCTGAGGTGGATATCGATAGGTTGATCAGGCCTAAATCCGGGGACAGGTTCTTAACCACTTGCTGAGGTTAAAAAAATGTAACGTGTTCGCAAGGTGCTAATCACGTTATCGGTAAAGGTACGATAGTTGGCAGGTGGCCTGCTCATCCGGAGAGGAGGTGAGAGCTGAGAACTAAAGGAGGCTTCGAGGGTGTACTGAGGAACAAAGAAGTAACCGTTCAACCAAGTATATTGAACTACTGTCTGTCGAAGTCTGCCTTTTCTATCGTAGAAACAGGCGGTCTTTAAATACACAAATCTGTTCATGTCTAGCATGAGCGAAACTAATCAAAGGTATCAAGCGATACACTTTGGTAAAACTTCTTAAGTATCAAAGCGATACTTAAAACAAAACATAAAACAAAACTAAGTATCAAACGATACTTAAAACAAACCAAGTATCAAAGCGATACTTGAAACAAAACATAGAACAAAACCAAGTATCAAACGATACTTAAAACAAACCAAGTATCAAAGCGATACTTGAAACAAAACATAAAACAAAACCCAGTATCAAACGATACTTAAAACAAACCAAGTATCAAAGCGATACTTGAAACAAAACATAAAACAAAACCAAGTATCAAACGATACTTAAAACAAACCAAGTATCAAAGCGATACTTGAAACAAAACATAAAACAAAACCAAGTATCAAACGATACTTAAAACAAACCAAGTATCAAAGCGATACTTGAAACAAAACATAAAACAAAACCAAGTATCAAACGATACTTAAAACAAACCAAGTATCAAAGCGATACTTGAAACAAAACATAAAACAAAACCAAGTATCAAACGATACTTAAAACAAACCAAGTATCAAAGCGATACTTGAAACAAAACATAAAACAAAACCAAGTATCAAACGATACTTAAAACAAACCAAGTATCAAAGTGATACTTGAAACAAAACATAAAACAAAACCAATAACCGAGTACCCGTACCGGTTACAAGTCATAAACAAAACGAGTGAAGCCCAAGCCTTCCTAGACAATCTCCGTCTATAAAAACGAATCTCGATTGGCCTGGACAATCTTGAAGTCTATCAAGTTGTCTCCATCTAACACCAGGTAGTCTACAGTACTTACAAATTTCAAAAGTATTCAGACACCTTGGTGCCAAGAGAAAACCCGGTGCCAGGACTTTCGAGTAAATAGGGTAAATGCATTCTGAGTTGATGAATACCTGTATTACATCAAACATTCTTATCCAACTATGAGCCCGATCCACCCAACTACATATCAGAAGTGGGGTAAGAGAAATTATGTACTAGCGGAGATATATGATAGGCTAATTTATGATAATTTGGAAAGGAGATTACCCCACAGCAGTATACTGTGATCATTGTCTATCGTTGTCTGGATGTTGCTATAAGCTTCTGGCAAATTCAAGTAGTTACTGTAATTCAAAATCCACCGCCAGTGATATCTAGAAGCATGCAATTCTCAATACAGAGCGAGTTCAGCTTCAAACTCAGTCTCAAGTCCTGACTCTTCTGGCAGCACTTCCTTTAGTGCCACCTCCTCCTGTGATACTTCTTTCCATACTGCCTCTGGAGGCAGCACTTCCTTTACCATTACCATCTTTGGTGGTGTTCCTTGTATGCTGCCCCTTCAGACAGCACACTCTTTAGCTCTACCACCTCCAGCTGAGCTTCCTTCTGTGCTGCCTGAAGAGGCAGCACTCTCTTTGGCTCTACTATCTCTGGCAGTACTTCCTTTAGTACTGCCTTTTTGGGCAGCACTCTCTTTGACTCCACCACCTTCTATGGTACTTTCTTCTGTACTGTCTCTTCAGGCAGCACTCGCTTTAGCTTTACCACTTCCGGCGGAGCTTTCTTCAGTGCTGCCACTTCAGGTTGTACTTCCTTCAGCTCTTCCACCTCTGGTAGAGCTTCCTTTTGTGCTGCCTTTTTGGGCAGCACTCTCTTGATCACTACTACCTCCAATGGTACTTCTATCTGTGCAGTCTCTGCTGATATAACTACCTTCAATGTTGTTTCTTCTGAAAGTGCTTCCTTCGATGCTACCTCTCCTAGTAGTACTACCTTCAATACTACCTCTTCAGTCTGTACTTCCTTCAGTGTTTCCTCTCCCAGCAGTACTTCCCTCAATGCTACCCCTTTTAGCAGCACTCCTCTCCACACTGCCTTTTCCAGCAGTATAGCTTCGCTCAGAACAACTCTCAATGATATCACTTTTCCAAATACAACTCCCTCAGGCAAGCTTTCTCTAGTACCCTCAATCCCAGCTCATGTAGAGCATCACCAACAATTTTCTCTCTTTGAATTAATTAAGGCTAGTATATTGGACCCTACTCCACTCCAAAGCTACTAACAACTTTTATCTGAGTCTAATAAGGATGAGATTGTCAAATTTGTGAAAAGTGGCTTTGTCTCTTGACATTTGCAGTTGAGGGATATATAATGAGAATCTGACTTTACTCATATGAGTAATTCAACAATTTTTAGATATTTAGCTGAGTATGGCATACAAGCCTATTGGGAAGTTTTTAAGTTTATTTTAAGAGAGGAAAATCAAATCAAACATATAGTTAGTGCATTTCATTTACCTACAACTAGTATAATTAAACAAATAACTAACGGTTAATTTTAGAATGATTGTTTGCCTCATGTGAATTGGCTTCTGGAGACTGAATGGGCCAATTACGCTTTTACTGACAAGATGTCTAGTGAAATTGGCGGTATTTATGGCCGCTCTACAGTATGGCAAGAGTGTAAGCACCGGTGTACATGCATGGGAGAGAGAGGATGGGAACTTGATGTATTTCCTAGCTACGAACATTGCTACTTAAGTGAATATATGAATGCCAAGCTGTGACACCTACTGTGCTCTCCAACTCTAATGCCAATGAGGTAACCCCCGTACCCTTTACTAACACTCCCCCTACTGGTGTACCTCATGATGCCTATACCGCCTCTATATATGAATAAAAGAAAAAAAGAAAAAAAAATAACTTTTCTGGACTAAAGACATCTCCCTAAAGACCCTCCACCATTAGTCTTCTATAATCCCTGATACAAGCTATAAGAAACCTCAACATAACCCAAATAACTTTACCAACAATCCATGTATCTTGCCTATGAGAGGCTTTGTCAATTGTTGTATACCAGCATCGGGGCGACTGCTTGAAACCATACAAACTGCGATTCAGCCTCGCTAGTCTGGATCCGCGCAAGATGCCTCGAGGTAGATTCACATAAACCTTCTCTGCTATTCTTCTTCCCAGAAACGCTGTAACGATATCCATCTGATGTATCGCATAGTCGCGCACTCCTGCTACTGCTAATACTACCCATACACTCAAAAGACTTGTGACAGGTGCAAATCTTTCTGTAAAGTCGAGACCCTGTATTTGTTGAAATCCTTGTACCATGGGTCTGGCTTTGTAGCGTACGGTTTCGCCTTCTGGATTGAGTTTCAGTTGTAGGATCAACTTTGTAGGAATTGCTTTCTTGCCTGCCGGCAACTTGTCAACGAACATAAGAACCTTGTTCTTGACCACTGAGGCGTATTCGGAGTCGATGGCTGCCTTCCACTGAGTTGCCTTGTCTGATTCCATCGTCGCTTTGTAGTTTCCATCTCCAGCTTCTACCATGTAGACTGTAGAAACCATTGCCTCTGTCATAGTTCTAGAGCTCTGTCCACTCCACCGGCTACATGTCTGACAACTCTCCTGGACTTCTGGAAGCTCTCCCAGTTCCATGTCCCAGTATGCACTCTCGCTGGCTGCTTCAAGTTCACGCAATATCCACGGTTTCTTTTCTGGAACAACCTCCAGCTGCAGCGGGATTCCATCACCAGGTACTTTGTCATCATCCTCATCGTCGTTGTCATTATCTTCTTTATTATTTCCACCATTATCTGCTTTGATTCTCTCATCCAGCTCATCGAATTTATTATTCCAAGCCAGGTGTTCCTTCCATAGATCAATCGGTGGGGCGTAGTAAGGCCATTGATAGGTTTTACCCATAGACTACATTGGATAGTATGATTCCGATTTGGCGAACTCGACATCGCGGGAAAAAAGAAACTGCTTCTTCCGCGGATCGTAGAGTCTGTATTGCTTGGTCATGCTAGAGTAACCAATGAACATACATTTTCTCGCCATATTGTCCAACTTCTTCCAAGTCTCCTTTGGTATTTGTGTGTATGCCACACAGCTCCAAACTTGTAGATGATCGTAGGTGGGTTTTCATCCAAACCACCACTCGTAGGGAGTTTCCTTCTTGTTCAGGGCCCACATGGGTAGTCTGTTGCGTATGTAAATCACCGTCATGGCCACTTCCCCTCAGAGGTTCTTGGGTGCACTCACAGCATGGAGAATGGCCCGCGTAGTACCGATGATCATCCTGTTTGGGTGTTCACTCACACCATTTGACTGAGATGTGTATGGAGTTGTTCGTTGAGCCTCTATCCCCTCTTGCCTTAGGAGATAGCTAAACTCGTTGGAGGTGTACTCCCCCCCTCTGTCCATGCACAATTTCCTGATCGTTTTTCCATGATGTTTTTCCGTAAAAGTCTTGTAGACCTGAAAGCATGCCAACACCTGTGACTTCCGCTTGATCAGGTACCCTACTTTGACCTATGTATAGTCGTCAGTGAATATCGAAAGGTAGACTGCTCCCCTCAACGATACTGGTGTAACTGGTCCTGTAATGTCACTGTGAACTAGATCCAATGGTTGGGATGCTAGCGAGATTGAGGGCATAGATGGGAAAGGCTTCCAGACCATCTTGCCATACACGCAACCTATACAGATACATCGTGGAACAACAGGCATCCATGGGATCCCGTTTTCCTCTAGCGACAGTCTTCTTACTACATCGTTTTCTAGATGTGCCAGCCGGAACTGCCAGAGTGCCACCCACTTGTCCACCAGCATTGCCCCTCTATTCAACTCTATTTCTACCATCAGAGCTCTTCCACAAGCCCTAACAGTCTCCGTTCGTTGGACGTAGAGCCCGTTGACATCTTCCAAGTTAACTTCCAGTCTGTCATCACGCTCCAGGGAGGCACCCTCCTCCTTGTTAAAGTCTATGTAGAAGCCAGACTTCCGGAGCTGTGATACTGACAACAAGCTGTTCTTTCGGCACTCTGGTACATGGAGTACCCCTTTGACAGACAAACACTACTGTTTCTTGTGTTTCCTGTCCCACACCGAGAGAAAGACGTCGCCCTTCCTCACAGCATCAATTTCAGTATTGTTGGCTACCCGAATGCGATGAGTGCCAGGAGAAATTGGTGTGTATTATGTAAATGGTCCTTTTACGCTGGTAATGTGAGTACTGCAGCCGCTATCCAGCAACCATCGGCAACTCATAGAGACGAAGTGTGAGGATGTAAACGTAGTGAATATGGATTGAGTAATTGTCCCGCCGCCGTTGTGCAGTGCTTGTGCCAGGGTATTGACATTGTCCCTTGCGAGTCCTTTTGTCCGATTGGCTTTCAACTTCCGGCAATCGATCTTGCGGTGATCCTTCTTCTGGCAGTAATAGCAGGTTAAGGTCTCGTCTGCCTCCCTCCGCTTGATACCACCACTATCACTAATACTCCTTACTTCTCTCCCATAGCCTCCAGCCTTTCTCCTGTAGCTCTTACCTCCCACGGCAAGAACGTTGTCACTACTGGCCTCTCGATCCCTATTCATGCTCGACTCCCAAGCCTTAATCATGGTGATATGTTCACCTGGCTGCTCTGGTTTTATTATGGTTGCTTGCAAGTTGCGCCACTCATGCCAGAAAGCGGGCAAGCTGTTCAAAAGATAAAAGGTCTTCTCCGCAGGTTTGATAACCTCACCTACTTCTTGTAGATATTTGATGATGCAGTGGATCTCTTGAACGTATTGTGCAGTTGTCCCACAAGCGTCAAGTGTGCAGTCGAAAAGAGATTGCCGAAAGTAGTACAACTCTAAACCCAGAGGTTTCCTGTACCATTCAGCCAATTTATCCCATAGGCCCTTTGGATCCTCGTCGTAATAATCCAAGGTGTACTGAGTGCATATGTGTGGCTCCATTGTGTTCCTGATCTTCGCCGTAATCTGGAAACATTTCTTGAGCCATTTATTATAAGCCACAATGTCTGCTGATTCTGTACTGTCCTTGTCTGGTGCCTTCTCACGTCCAGAGACGATCTACTATACGTCGAGTTCCTTGAGCTGATCTGACATCCTCTGCCTCCATGGGCCAAAATTTGAGTCACCTAAGAGTGGAAAGGTAATGTGTCCCACTTACGATAAGTCTAGAATCTGTGACATTCTGTAGATTTAGACAGCCTGCAATTAGTATTGCCTGAAGAGAAAAAGAGAAAAGAAAGCGGTTTGTGGCCGAACAAGAAGAAAAGAATAAACAAAGCAGTAGAAAAAGGTCCAGCAAAAATCTACAGTGTTGATAACTGTGTGCCAAATGAGCTATTTTCGTAGATCATTAAGTGTCGAATACGCAAAGGCTTATAACCTGTAAGCACCGGTGTGTATGCATGGGAGAGAGAGGATGGGAACTTGATGTATTTCCTAGCTACGAATATTGCTACTTAAGTGAATACATGAATGCCAAGCTGTGACGCCCACTGTGCTCTCCAACCCTAATACCCGTGAGGTAACCCCAGTACCCTTTACTAATAAAGGAAAAGGCGAGCAGTGGCATGACCATTGTTTTGGAGTCAAGAAGAAGAGAGCGACGATGGTGATGTGCTGGGAAATGATTGGTAGAACTGGAAAGAACTGTTCTGAGTATGAGAACCAGAAACAGAGGAGGAAAAGGTCACTACCATTGAGACTATAAGAGTTTACAATACAAATTGCATGGCAGGAGAGAAGCGGTTGAATGATTCTTGAAGGTTAAGCGCCTGGTGGAGGCAATTGAAAGAGCAGGAGTTGAAGGCACCATGGGAGGCAACGGTTGAAGCTCAGAGAACTAGAGTTAAGATTAAAACTACTCAGTCATAGAGAGGGAAAAAGTATAAGGTGAAGTCACTCAAGAGAGGAAGTGACCCTTATGGAGTAGATTCATAGAGGTATGTTACTGCTCTTACCCGGCCACTGCTTTGGCCCACTTGCAAGAAGCGTATACGGCAAAATTCCGATTTTCTTTTAATAGAAGACAATACCCCTGCTCATTACTCAGCCTTACTACATTAGAAAGAGTTAAAGCAGGTATACCGAAGGTAGATTGGCCTCCCAATTCACCCCATTTTAACTCTTTTGAGCATTTGTAGCAGTTGATGAAGTCACAAATACAAATACAGCCGGAGCATGAGGGAGTTACAAGTGCAAGTGAAATGAAGGAGGTATTATAGCAGGAATGGGAGTGGATTACAGTTCAAGAGGTTAATAAAGAGATATCTAAACTTCCTAGAGTTATGACTAAATGTATTGAACAGCAGGGTAGAAACAAGTTCCATGGCTAAATAGATGGGGAAGCAGGGCAGCAGCAAATTCTATAGCTAGTTATTTTGTTGAATATGGCGGATTTTAGATTGCACTAAGTATCTGTAGCCTTGGCGCCAAGGTGTCCGAATACTTTTGAAATTTGTTAGTACTTTTGCGTGGGAGAGTGACAGAGAATCCCTAGGTGATGGCTATTTTACGCCGAGAAAGCCAACCCTCGATATTCACAACTTGACACTATATATAATTTACAAAGAATTTCAGAAGATACGAAAGACGGAGAGCACTTATTGTTATTATTACTACTATTATTACTACTCTTATTATTACCATAACTATTATTATTATTAATTGATGTTGGAATAATCAAACGTCTAAACTGATCATGCTTGTCTGGTTTTTATCTTTTTTTAGGTTTCGCTCCTTCTGTTTTTGTGGAGTTCCGTTCGATTGATTTCTAGAGCTGCTTAGCTGTTCACGGAGATATACTGTACATATATCCTGGTTTGTGATTAGTTATCATCTCTTTCTGTAGTGTCGTTCGTTACTTAACACCCCTCTTTACACTTGATTCAAGCTCTCACTACTTCATTCTCTTGCCGTTTCCTGACAAACACAGCTTGGCTCCCCCGGGAAATCACCTTAAACTCACATCCGGAAAATGTTATAACTAGCAAGGTCATATTACATCCATTCCACCACAAATCCCCCAATCAGGAGCAGTAGTAGCATATTCATCCAGAAATGCGGTGGCCACGGGACCTAGCTTCTTTTCCAATCTAGTCCATACTTAGCATATAAAGCATTGATCGTTTGCCAGAGGAGAGAAACAAGGAACGGAAAGCAAGAAAGCCATAACAGAGGGGATCATTAAATTTTATAACCGGAAAATCCAGACAGAGCGGAGCACAACAATGATATTGAAAAAGAAATAGGCATGATGGATTAGTGAAGCCGCTGCGAAGGCGAGAAATGTCAACGGCCGAACTACGGTCCCGTGCTGCTCGCTAGGGACTCGAGGGAGCAAGAAAAGCTATGATAATCCTTGAAGAGAAGCACGTTGGCCCTGACATGCCAGACAGAATAGGCCAGAGGTCCCTCTTTTTTGCTACTCCTGGGGACAAGGCTACCCCAAATCTCTCTAGGTGGTAGAGGCATGGGCGCTCTTTGGATGTTGAACATAGATAGGTATGATACTGCTTTCACGAAAGACGCATTGGCCAACCTGGTACTGTACCAAACCAATCAGACCCTCCCCCAACTTCACGATCCTTACATTCCGGACACCGTTAGCCTTGTTTCTAGTTTAACCTTTTGCGAAAAAACGCTTGAACTTCAAAAGCATTATCCTTCGTTGGGCTTTGCTGATGGGCATCCCTAGGGATTGTATACTAACTTCACGCCATAATATTATTATGATAAACCAACTTTCCTGGGCCTTCATTTGTGGAGTCGAGTTAGACTTTATGAATCTATATGATATTTCATGGGGTTGGGCTTGGTGAGGGGGAAGATTCAATCAGGCAGCGTATGAGAGTGGTGTTCCACAATTTGTCCGGTTTGTCATGGCAGACATCTTCCCTCTCAGGCAGCAGTTTCACCACTTTTCATTCCCATTTTCCTCGGAGTATGAGAGTGTTCGGCAGTATTTATCTGGTCCGTTAGGATTACTCATGCCAAGGTTGTGGCTGGGAAGCCAACAGCCTTGGCACGAGTACTGTACTCACGCGTCTTTGCCAAGAAAAACGCCGTGAGCCAAAAATGGGGGGGTAAACTATGACAACAAGGTACCATAGATAAGAAACAACCAGGAGTAGAGCTAAACAGCAACCATATCCTCCACGATCAGATCAAACCAAGCACCTTATTCCACTACAAACATGCTGAGTGGAGAAAGCCTGTCAATTCCAATCTGAAGTGCAATTGTTATGCTAATTCAAGTAGGAGGAATGAGTTATTTAGATGTCTATGAGGCTCTGAATTCACGGGTTTCACTAAATACAATAAAAGGAACATGGCTCCAAGTAATGGTAAGTAGGAAAGATGAGCATTTAAGTATGGTCTATACTAATCAGTGAATATAAAAGAGGAGATCAGAGAATCGAGATATCTTTCACCTGCTCGAAAATCTTCACGATTAAATTCGACCTGAGGCAGCTGTTCCGCGAAAGATTTACCCTGGATCTGCTACCTCTGAACGATTACGAGATCTTGCCCTATGTGATGAGGAACATTGGCAAAAGACCTACTCACAAATTACAGCCCAAAGACTGGCAAGCCCAGGTTGTACTGGCTGATTGGGCGTTCACGAAACCTTTAGAATGCTTTGCTTTCACAGATGAAAGCTGAATTGAAATAGGAGGTACCCGTGGACGGCAGAAAATCACTCGACCTCGAAACTCAAATCCCTACAACTATGTTGTCCCGTTTCATACACCGGTCTTTTCACTTATGCTTTCAGCTTGTTTTACTATGGGCTATAAGGGTAGACTCTATATTTATGAGAAGGAGAGTGCGGAGGAGCGAGTGGAGAATAATAAGGAACTAGAAAAAGAAAACCAAGCCAAGCAGGAGAGAGAGTGGCTGATAAGAGGAGGAAGGTAGTAGTACCAGGTACTATTGAATATGAAGAACTAGAGGAAAAGAATACAAAAATCCGAGGATACAACCATGTTAAAGAACCTACAGCACCACGCAAAAGACCAAGACGTCCTGAGTGGGAGTTTGGAGAGGAGGTACCAGCTAGGAGTGCTGGAGAGGGATTTGATTGGTTTATATACAGGAAAGAAGTCTTACATCCACTGGTGTATCCGTTTCTAAGTAAGGTTCAAGAAGAGAAAAAAATGGATATCTGGCTTATTGAAGATAATGCCGGCAACCACACACAGGCAGCAAGAATAGATGCTGAAGAAGTATCTAAGTTCGGAATCAAACGAATTCCCCATAAAGATTCACCTATCGATAGACTCCCTTGTTGGCCCGCCAACTCCCCCAATATCAATAAGATAGAGCCACTTTGGTGATATCTTAAAGATAGCCTTGCCAAGTACCTACACACAAAGGGCCAGTCATGCAGCGAAATCGATCAATTTAAACCAATCATTCATGACGAATGGGATACAATGCCACAGGACATTATTGATCGCCATTGCCGAAACCTTCATACAAATCTCAGGCAACTCAAAGAAAACGGTGGAAAAAACAACTTTGATGCCTAGTCTGCTAGTTACTCCTCAAGTATTACAAGGTACTGTTTCCTCGAATTCTTAGAAGGCATTGATAAAGTTGTCTGATTAGCACAGCGTTACAGCACGAGATACCGGCCGAGGAGCAAGAAAGCATGGTATGACAGAGTGCGAGCACGAGCCCAGGGGGATGTGGTCTGCTTTCCACTCAGGACTGGCTAAATACTTGCACAGCCAAGTGAGCCAGGTGTGTGTTTTTATAGTATGCTGTGGCTGGGGCAGGATACATGGGAGTGGATTGTTGTTTTTCATATTCCCTACTGCTAGGCATAGAACATGGGTTTTTTTGGTTTTGTCAATGTACTTTGCCAGTACCTGTAGGTATCCAGTGTCCGTGATCTGGTTTGGTATTGGTTTAAAACTCTTTAAAAAATGCAGTGCAACATGTGAGTGTTTAAGATGTCTGTTACTTTGCGACATGTATTGAAAACCCCCTGTTTTCGGCTCACGGTGTTTTTCTTGGCAAAGACGGGTGAGTACATAATACCTGTAGACTTCCATAAGTATCGGTTAACTGTGCCAAGGTTCCCGCCACTTGGAAAGACGCTAGGCGACTTGCAAAGATTGATGGCACTCCTACAGAGTGCAGGACAGCTCAATGTGATGGACAGCTCAACGTGACTTTTATTGAACTAGAGTAGAAACTTTTTTGATTGAACACCCAACCTCATGAAATAAAGTTTTTGAAAAAATTTGTTTCTTATTCCTGTCTTTTACAGCCTTTCGCATTTGCTTGGAAATCTCTTTCCATTGTTTTTTAACCTTATTTTCAGCAGCTTTAGTCATAATATTGAGTGAGCGCTGTGTTGAAAATAGCTGCTCACCATGCCAACAACTATCACGACTGCCACAATTACTACAACCACCACCCAACATGCGCAACATGTTCTGAGCATGCTCGGCATGTTGTTTGCAACACTATTTATCGTTTGTTCCTTCGTCCTTTCTTTCCGTTATCCGCCCGTTATCCATCCTTCCGTCCGCTGTCCGTCCGTCCGTTCCTATGTTTATCAGTTTGTTCGCTCCCTCCTGTTCGTTCCCCTCCCGCCACTTGGTTTGTTGTGGCAAAAGTTGTTGTCGTGCGCTTTCAAATAGCTCTTCTGGCGGAGAAGGATAGGAACGGCGGGGGAGTTACAGGCCGTCGAGAGTTGCGGTCTTTGTTCCTATATTGTTGTTAGCAAGGAAGACAATAAGAATACGGGAGATATCTGGGGAGCGCGGGAGGTAGCTGGGGAGCGGGGAAGGGAGTGGGGAAGCACAGGAGGTAGTGGGGGAGCGTTGGAGGCAGCGGGGGAGCGCTGGAGGATATTAGGGGGTCTTTGAGGAGCCTGTTGTTTGTTTTCATTTTGTTAGCACACAAGCACATGAGAGGACATGGAGTGGGGATGTGAGAGATAACGCTAAGGAAAATGGAGGAGAGGAAGGATAGCTGATCGTTGTCGTTTATTTATACTCCTTTTTTTTTTCCTGTTAGTTTAGTTAGTGCTGCGGATAAGAGAGAGTTGAGAGAGCGAGTTGTTAGAGAGACAGTGAATCAGAGAGAGAAAAAATTTCCTACCCCTCTTTTAGCTGCCATTTTGGTGTTTTGTTTTGGCTGAGTGATAGTCTGTGACAGCAGATCTACCCCCCTCCCACAATGGTGATTGTTAATTTACTACTCTGGACTTCTATTATTTTTATTACACTGATCCTTCTTAACCTTCTTTTCAATACTATCCTGCTCTTTTTGGTGTACCATTACCCGAGCCTCCTCAGCACACATAGCATTGCCTTCATGAAGTAACCTCTAGCTTTATTTTCTCCAAGTTGCACAAGCAAGCTCTGCAGCTTCAGTGTTTGTGAGGTCCTTCAATGCCTGTGTACCGGGGTGTGCTTGTGCAAGGCTACCCCTAATGAACATTTGAGTATGCTTATCAGCTGAGGGGGAGAGTGCACCAAGGTCCAACAAGGCCAAATCTGCTTGCTGCTGTAGAGTTCAAACAGTTTTGGGAGTTTGGTGTGTGCTTTCAGGCTGTGGGGGTAGAGTGGTTGTCCGAAAAGGTGTTTCTCAATCATACTCAACTACCATTTCAAGCACAATATTAGGATGAATAGAATCAATGCTGCTTTCTTAAATGCAAACAGAATAGTCATATGTTTGAATGTAAGGGAATGAATTGAATTAAGAGTATTTAAAAATTCAATTTTATCGAACTCAGAACATCCTTTTCACATAGCTGAGTCTACAGTCTGTAACTAGTACAAGTACTTGATTAAGGGTTTTGTTTTATATTTTGTTTTAAGTATCACTTTGATACCACCCTGGACAAAGATGAGGTCCTTATGGTGATCGGTACTCCTATTA